>NC_091155.1:45354934-45627115 GCF_040958095.1 Procambarus clarkii
AGGAGAGGGCCAAGTATGCTGCCCTTAAAGTTTATTCTGGCCCTGCATTTACGTTTAGTTTCCTCTGCAAATTTCCTGCATTTTACATTGCTCTTCCTGCATGTTTTACTTTACTGGTTTACAATTGTTTGTTTAACTTATGCTTCACCTTTAAGGTAAGTAAAGTCAGCTAGGATGTCCTAGACACTGTCTTCGGGCCTCATGCCTCTCCCTTTAAGTTTATCTTGGACTCATATTATGATTAGTTCCATCAGCAATTTATTGCTAGTTATGCATTGCTTAAGTGCATGTCATTTTACTTACCGTTTTACCTTTATACTTATTTTCTTGACTTTGGCATTAAGTTATTAAGTACTGACAGCTAGACAGTACCAGTTTCGTTTACCAGTACCAGTAAACGTTTCCAGTCGTTTTGTCTGCCCGGTGTAGCCCGAAAGAATCTGCAGCCTCCCGGCTGCTGGTTTATCCAGGCATGTGTGGCCTCCCAGGCCGCTGGTTATCCGACGTGTTGTCTGCTCGGTGTAGCCCGGAAGATACTGCTGCTTCCCAGGCCGCTGGTTATCCAGACGTTTTGTCTGCCCAACGTAGCCAGGAAAGTTGTCATAGCCACTGCCGTCTTAGCTGACTGCGTTCAGGGCTGCTCTCCAGCCAACGTTCTTCCTGTGATGAGTTAAGCCGGCGATGTTATTCAGGTATTATATTTATATTGGTCATATAAATATGCGGCCTTCCAGGCCGCTGGTTTATCCAGACATGTTGTCTGCCCGGTGTACCCCGGAAGGTTTTTCACAGCCACCGACGTCTTAGCTGCCTTCGTTCAGGGTTGATGTCCGGCCGATGTTCTTCCTGCGACGTGTCACTGTGTTCTAGCGGCCGATGCTCGGTTGGGTCTGTTGCAGCTGGTCCAGCCGTCTGCCCTAGTGTCCGAGCCGCCACTCTTCCTACGTTGTTGCTCAATTTTGGTGTCCAGTTGCTGCAGCTGTTGGTGTTCCGGCTGCTGACATTCCCGGCAGTCGGTGTTCTAGCTGCTGTAGGTACAGCTGTTGCTGTCCCAGCTTGCTGCTGTTCAGGTGGAACATGGTCCAGCTGCTGGCGTTCCAGCGGTTGTTGGACCAGCTCCCATGTTACTACTGAAGTTGTTCCTGATGTTCCAGTTGAAGCGGTCCCAACTGATAATGCCCATCCTACTGCGTTCCAGCTCCCAAGGGTCCAGCTGCCGACGCGCCAGCCCCGAAGTTCCAGCAGAAGCGTTCCAGCCGACGTTGTGCCTATTAGCACTCCTTTCAGTTTATTGTATTTGATTGTAATTTATTTCAGCTTCATGCATTAATCCCGTTTTCTCTAAAGAGTTATATTCCAGCATTATTTTGAGCATGATCTGTTTTGCAGTCGCACTTCCCTTACTGCTGCAGTTTCCCCCTTGGCCCGTTGCCGCTAATTTTGTATCTTGGCAGCGGCCGAAGATACTCGTCATTCCCTTGTTGGCTCCCAGGTTCTATATGGTCCCTAATTGTCTTGCAGTTGGACTTCTACTTATAATCGAAGTTTTCCCTGGTGGCCAGTTGCCACTATGTATTTATCTTAGCAGATGTTGATGCACCAGTCGCCAATGTCCAGCTGCAGGTGTTCCAGCTGCTGATGTTCAGAGGCAGGATTTTACAGTTTACATTTGGCAACTGTTGTTTGTTAAGCCCTTATTTTGCCCTTGTTGACCACCAGTGTTCGTGTTGTGCATGCTATGTTATTGTTGGTTTGTTAAGGTTAGGGTTTCCCTGCTTACTTCCTCCTCCCCAGTGTGGGATATTTACTTATTTATCTATTTATACAGTTCCTACTGTATCATACTACTACTTATTTAATTTCTTTATTATTAGGTCCGGGTTTTAGTCGCCTTACTTCTACCCTCCCTCTGCTTTACTTGTTATCGTTTTCTCTGGCATTTTTCGCCATGCCTTCGGTCGGCCCGTACTAAGCCCATTAGCTGGGCCAGTCCGTTACGCCCTTAGCCGGGACCCCCGTGGAGCCCTTAGCTGGGCGGGCCCGCCCTGTTAGCCGTCTAATGGCGGGCCCGCCCTGTTAGCCGGCTAATGGTCCTGCGACCTCTTACTTTGGAAGGAGTATTTTGTGCTTTTCCCTATCCTTCTAGTGCTTATGTCTCTCTTTTACATTTTCTTAGTGAAAACTTCGTTATATTTGTAAGGTACTATTTATTTCTTGTGAATGTATGTGTGTGTGTGCATATGTATATGTATGTGTATATATGTATATATATATATATATGTATGTGTATATATGTATATATATATATATATATATATATATATATATATATATATATATATATATATATATATATATATATATATATATATGTATGTGTATGTATATATTCATTAGTTGCTATACTAATTTATAGTACTTCCGGTCCCTCGCCGGAATTCTATAACTGGACCGAGAATCAGTGGTTCAAAAAGTTGTGCCAAGTCCTCGAGTCACAAAATACTATCATCGTGAGTCTTCTAAATGAGAATCTAGCGAACCGCGCTAATCTCCAACAACAACAACAAGAAATAACCCTCCTCCGCGAGGATATTAGAAACTGCAAGGCTAACCAAGACCAACTACAGCATGATTTGAATGATCTCCGTGAGGAAAACAACCTTCTGAAAACTGATGAAGCCATAAAAAAACAGGAGGAAGCTCTCAGCAAAATGACTGCATGTATCAGTACATTTTCAGCCAACGTTCCGTCTCCCAGGATGAACAAGACCAGCAAAAGCTGCTAGACTCTGTTATTGTGTCGTCCCAAGATATACCTGTGGAACATGAAGGTGAAAATTGTGTCGAATTAGCTCAGGATCTCTTAAAAAACAAATTGCAGCTCATTCTAAACAAAACTGACGTTATTGCTGCCTACAGAGTAGGCAAAAAGAATCCATCAGGTCAAAACCAACGGAAAATTCGCCTGAAGCTGTCTTCCCAGTTCACGAAATCCCATCTAGTCCGGACAGCTGCATCCCAACGGAAGGGATTATACATCAACGAGTGCTTGACTAGGAACAGACAGCAACTCCTCTACCGCCTGCGTCAAATCCGTCAACAAAACCCAGATGCGATTCATCAGTGCTTCGTTAGAGATGGATGATAAAGGTGAGAAAAACCGCAGAGGGCAAAATGTTTACAATTACTAAAGAAGAAACCTCAACACTTTCCTCTCCCAATGTGGTTTGTCTCACCTTATCACTCCCAGTGAATTAACTTAATTAACCCCCTGTCAACTAGTGGGGCTAGGTATCCTAAGTCTCCTTGTTCATTTTCTGACTTAATTTTTAACTCACTCTTAACTAGTCATTTACTGAAATGTTTTAATTGAGTGCATTAATAGTTCTTCAGGACTTATTAATTATACAGTCATAACTGAATTATTTATAGCTAATAGTCATTAGCTTAAATTTGCCTATGTTTATTATTCAACTTTTCTTTGATTTCATTTATTACCTAGGTTGCCTAGCCTCGCCATGCTCCCTTACTCCATTGTACCCCTGGCTTTGCCTGCATCTCAAATTGCAAATTGTTACTTACAGTGTACCTGAGAGTACTTGTAAGCAATTACCTCATTTTTCATTTTTGCTCAATTTGTTTATGTATTGCTTAGTCTTGTTTATATTTTTGTTTGTATTTCTACAACTTGTGTTTTGTATAGTCCATGTTTATATGTTTTTTCTTTAATCTCATTTATTACCTAGGTTGCCTAGCTAGCCATACTCCCTTACTCCATTGTACCCCTGTAAGCCCCTTGTAAGCTAACTTTTTTTTTTTTTACTCATTTTGTGTTTGTTTTGTACAGTATTGTGTACATATTTTTTCCCTTTTTTATAGCTTATTTCTACCTTGTAATTTGCCTTTCTTTCCTTGTTTTTCCTGCAATCAGCTTTTTTTATGCAGACAAGTATAGACCCAGAACTTAACCTCTTATCCACTATCTATGACAATAATCACTTTAATGATTTAAATTGCAGATATTTTGCAGCACATGATGTAAACAATGTATTAACTCATAATCACAATATCTCTGTAATCAATTTGAACGTTAGATCCCTAGGTAAACACTTCGATGATGTTAGTGCCTTGATTGAAACTATTGACAACAAATTCTCTTTTATTATACTTACTGAAACATGGTTGAAAGAGGATACTACTCAACTCTTTAACATGCCTAACTACTCAGCAATTCACAACTGTCGTCAACTTCAGAGAGGTGGTGGCACTGCTCTTTACTACCACCAAGAACTAACATGCTTAAAAGAAATTAGAACTAGAGACTGCTATGGGGAGTATATCTTCGCCAGCTTCAGAGTCAAGGGTGCCGAGTCTGTCCTGTCTGTGGGTGCAGTTTATAGAATTCCTAACACTGATGTGTCCGAATTCAACTCAAACCTTAGAAATCTAATACTTGATAACAGACTGAACAAAAACCACCTAATTATCACAGGGGACTTTAATATTGACCTCTGCGAGCCAGAACACCCTACTGCTGTTAGCTTCCTCAACTGTATGAATTCCTGCTTCCTCATACCCTTAATCACTAGACCTACTAGAATCACTGATAGCACTGCCACGACTCTAGATCACATCTGGACCAACATAACCTCTCCCTTACTTCAGGTATAATCACCGATAGCACTACAGACCACTACCTCACATTTCTCTTAACTAACATTAGCAAACCACCTCTTGAGTCAAGAGAGATACGTTTTAGACTGCACAATGAAACTGCTATAGACAATTTTATAACTGCTGCTGATAATGTCAACTGGGAGTCCGAGTTTGGTAACATGGAGGACATCAACCTAGCAGTGCAATCTTTTCTTCAAAAAACTCTTAGCCTTTATAACACCCACTGTCCTATGCTTACAAAACAAGTCACAACCAAAAGGCTCAACAATCCCTGGCTTACAAAGGGAATACTTAAATCTATTAATAAAAAACATGACCTTGAGAAGAAGTATAGGTTAGGAATCGTCTCCAAAGAATTCTCAAAGAATTACTCATTATTGCTATCTAAGATAATTAGACGAGCCAAAACTAAATACTACAAGATAAATTTACCCAAATAAAGAGCAACATTAAACAAACTTGGAGCACAATTTCACAAATATTGGGATCAAAGAAGTCTTTAAATAACAAACCACTCTCCTGTCTAATAACGATGGTCAGCTTTCAGCCTCTGATTCTGCTATTGAGTTCAATCTTATAATAATAATAATAATAATAAATAATAATTTTTATTTAGGTAAGGTACATACATAAAGAGATTTACAAAGTTTGTTGGCTTTATAGATAGAGCTAGTACATACAATGCCTAAAGCCACTATTACGCAAAGCGTTTCGGGCAGAAAAACATTAATGACTACAGCTTAAAACTAATGGGTAAAAAGAAAAGATGTGATGAGTACATATAAAAAATAGAGGTAAAAGAGGGGGGAACATTGTTGAAAAAGCAGCACAAATACAATTACAGATTATTAGAGAAAATTACATTCAAACAGCGTTGATTTGAAAAACAAAAAAACAAAAAATATACATGGGTTGACAAAGGGGGGTAAGGTGGGTTACATGGAATTTATTAGGTATAGCTTCGTTTTTAACTTAAACTGGTTGAGAGAGGTACAGTCTTTAACATGGTTGGGAAGGTCATTCCACATTCTGGGCCCCTTGATTTGTAGAGCATTTCTGGTTTGATTTAGTCGTACTCTAGGAACATCAAAACTGTATTTATTTCTGGTGTGGTGCTCATGGTTCTGTTACAACCTTCTATGAAGCTTTTGAGATCAGGATTGGCATTATAGTTTAGCGTTTTATATATGTATAATACACATGAGAGAATGTGCAGTGACTTAATGTCTAACATATTCAGAGATTTGAGTAGGGGTACCGAGTGATGTCTGGGGCCAGAATTGGATATTGTCCTAATAGCAGCTTTGTGTTGAGTAATTAGAGGGACGTAAGTGATTTTGGGTAGTAGAGCCCAAGCACAAATACCATAGTTGAGATATGGATAGATCTTCTCTTCATTGGTTCATCCCTTGCAAATGATATTCCATCTTCCAGTACTGACATTAAGGACTATCTTACAGGTAACTATCCACACTCTCTGTACCTAAAGCCTATTAATTCCGCTGACGTCAATGAGATAATCCTTTTCCTTAAAACCAAGTCTGGTGCCCTTGAGGAGATACCAACTTTAATTTACAAAAAAGCCTCCAGACCTTTAGCCCTGCTATTGCTTTGCTCTTCAACAAGTCACTTGAACTCCAAACCTTTCCAGATATTCTAAAAGAAAGCGAGAGTAACGCCTGTCCACAAATGTGGTGATCTCACAGATGTTAACAACTACAGACCTATATCAATCCTGCCAAACTTGTCAAAAATTTTTGAAAAACTTATATATAAGCAGCTTTACTCATATCTAGCCAAACTCAATATACTTAGCCCTTGCCAATATGGCTTCAGACCCAAAAAAAAAAAGCACTAACGATGCACTTATTAGTATGCTTAACTCGATTCATACAGCTCTTGATAAAAGGAGTTCCCTGTTGGGTTATTTGTGGATAAAGCTAAAGCTTTTGATACTGTCAACCACCAAAACCTTCTTCATAAATTACATCATTATGGAGTCAAAGGACACTCCCTACAATACCTCAAATCCTACCTTACTGACAGGCTCCAATATGTTTCTGTGAATAATACAATTTCTCCCACCCTACCCATCAACATTGGTGTTCCTCAGGCAGCATACTTGGCCTCTCCTCTTTCTCATCTACATTAATGACATTCCAAATGCCTCCAACACCTCAAACCAATTCTATTTGCTGACGACACAACCTTCATTTACTCCAGTCCTGACCCCCTTGCTCTAAATGCCACAGTAAATACTGAGCTAAATAAAGTCCATCTTTGCTAACTGCCAACAAACTCACCTTAACATTGACAAAACTTTCTATATTCTGTTTGGCAATAAATCCTCTAATCAAATAAATCTCAAATAAACAATACCCAAATTTGTAACAAATTAGATGGCAAATTCCTTGGCATTCTCATTGACCACAAGCTGAATTTCAGGGACACATTCTAAATTATATCAAAAAAAGTTTCAAAAACTGTGGGCATTCTTTCTAAGATCAGATATTATGTACCACGCCCTGCCCTGGTGACTCTCTATTACTCCCTTATCTATCATATCTCAACTATGGTATTTGTGTTTGGGCTCTACTACCTAAAATCACTTACGCCCTCTAATTCTCAACACAAAGCTGCTATTAGGACAATATCCAACTCTGGCCCCAGGCATCACTCGGTACCCTTACTCAAATCTCTGAATATGTTAGACATTAAGTCACTGCAAATTCTCTCATGTGTATTATACATATATAAAACGCTAAACTATAATGCCAATCCTGATCTCAAAAGCTTCATAGAAGGATGTAACAGAACCCATGAGCACCACACCAGAAATAAATACAGTTTTGATATTCCTAGAGTACGACTTAATCAAACTAGAAATGCTCTACAAATCAAGGGGCCCAGAATGTGGAATGACCTTCCCAACCATGTTAAAGACTGTACCTCTCTCAACCAGTTTAAGTAAAAACGAAGCTATACCTAATAAATTCCCTGTAACCTACCTTACCCTTCTATTGTCAACCAATGTCTGTTTTTTTAAGAGCGCTGTTTGTTGACATAATTGTATTTGTGCTGCTTTTTTCATCTATGTTTTCATTTCTTGTTTTCATTCTACTCATTATGCTCAATTAGTATTAAGCTTGTCATTTAAGTTTATCATGGCCGAAACGCTTTGCGTAATAGTGGCTTTAGGCATTGTATGTACTAGCTCTACCTATAAGTCAACCAATCTTTGTAAAAATTTATTGTATGTATGTACCTTACCTAAATAAAAATTATTATTATTATTATACTGTCATTCAATTTTTATTCCCATCTCGTCCGTAATAATTTATTATGAGTCTGGGAGTTGGTTTACTATTTTCGTCCTTATTTCTGTTATTTTACTATATTAATTACATTAAATATTTTACATTTACGGATCCCTAGCCTTCCTGGTGTCCCATTTCTCTTTGCCTCAGATCCCCAGATCTTGAAGTTCTTGGGTACTGCTGCTCGCAGAATGCTCATTGACACTCGGACTAAACTCATTTATGCCTCTTAAGGCAGTTTCTTAGGCTAACTATTCAGCTCTTAACATGCTTTTCGGAGGCCAACTTGCAAAACACTCTTTGCAAATAAGGGACCCAGTTTATGGAACTCACTCCTACTGAATTGAAAAGCTGTCCAACTTTTACATCATTCAAAATCAATACTAAAAAAATACCTAATTTCATCTTCATAGTTTTTCAACTTTTTGCCTTAAAATTGCACTGTATCAATTGCTACCAATCTCCCAATCTTTATGTACCCAATCTGAACATCTTTACCATTGTGATCATTGCTGTCTTATATGTTGCTGTCAATCTGCTGTATGGTGTCTATTAACCTTTTTAAATTACTAATCAAGCTGTCAATGTAATCAATCAGAGCTTTAGTATAACAATGTGCTTTAATATACTTACTTATCTCTCTCATCTCATTTCTCTCTTGTAATGTATCTTTATCATTTATCAATTCTGATTGAAATTACCTACTTAAAATTATCTGCTAGATTAAGGACCTGCCCGAAACGCTGTGCGTACTAGTGGCTTTACAAGAATGTAAATACTGTACTATCCAATGTATTCTCACAAACCCAATGTACCTTCTTGTATATATATAAATAAATAAATAAAAAATAAATAAATGGAGATCACTGTAACGGACTCGGTTACCATCCTTATAATTCGTGTCACTCTGGACGCAAGCATGTTGCAGTTACGCCTTAAAACCTGTTTCTTATATTTGATTTATGGTTTTATTTATATATTGATTTGATATTGTATACATAGTGGTCATATAAATATTGATTATGTTGGGCTGTTCTATTGTTTTATATTATTCTATTGGATTATTTTGAAATGAATTATTACTTGCTAGATCCCTCCCCCTGGATTAACTTCTGCCCTTGACCCAGATACGGTAACTCGTTTCCCCAACCTTTTTTACTTGTCTGTTTTTTTTCCCCGCTAAAGTTCTACTCGGTTTGGTAGTTACCTTACTTCGCTACAGACTAGTTTCCTGGAAGATCTTTTCTCTTCCTTTCCCCTCTAGTCATTCCTATTCCCTGTGCCAGTGTTCCTTTTCAGAGTTTCTGCAGGGTATCACCCTGGCTTTATCCATTATTGACACTTGCCCAATGCACTTCCGGAAATGTCCCCCTCCTCTTAGAAACTAATTCCAGCAGTACCCTTAAGGGGTAGGTTTCTTGCCCGTCACGTTCATACTGCATGCCCGTTTCTGCCCACCCTTACTGCCTTAATACTTCCAGAACCGACTACGGAAGGCGCACAAGGTACACCATTGATGAACAAGGAAAAGGGATGGACCCCGAGGGCAGGCTACTGCACCCATGAGGTCGACACACATTCCTAGTTACAGCGGCCAGCCGCCGCGTTTGCCCTTCGGGGTTGGGGGTTCCGCGCCGCTGGCCCTCGCGGGATTGGGGGTGCTCCGCCGGAACCCCCAAAGTGATAAGCCTGCAGATAGCTAAGAAATATTCCCATAAATTGTAATTAGTGTAATTAAATTAATGCAGATGTAGTTATTAATTGTAATTGATTTCTACTTCATCATTAAGGATTATTCATTATAATTATTCCTTAATACTTTATTGTTATGCACTAGTCAATAATTATTTATCATTCATCCTAATTAGCTATTGATTCATTAAAAATAATTGCTTATCATTATACTATGTTATTATTATTATTTATTATATAATAATAATAAATATATTATTTATTAATTTATTATATATTAATTTATTATTTACCATTATAAAATAAACAAATCCCCAATCTAAGCACGTTTTCTTCCAACCTCAGAAAAAGGTTGTTAGGGTTAAATACATAAAAATTAGGAGATTGGGTAACACTAGGTACAGAGCAAATTTAAAGCTCAGTGTAGGAAACTAAGAAGATGAAATTAGGTACTTTTTGGTTTTGCTTTTAAATAAGGCAAAAGTTTTACAGTTTTTCAATTCACTAGGGAGTGAGTTCCATAGACTAGGTCCCTTAATTTGCATAGAGTGTTTACACAGATTAAGTTTGACCCTGGGGATATCAAAGAGATATTTATTTCTGGTGTGGTGATAATGGGTCCTATTACATCCGTCCAGGGAGAGTTTCAGCGCATGGTTTGCATTTAAGAACAGGGTTTTGTAAATGTAGTTGACACAAGAGAATGTGTTGAGGGAGTTAATATTTAGCAAGTTTAGGGATTTAAACAAGGGAGCTGAATGTTGTCTGAAAGCAGAGTTAGTTATTATTCTGATAGCAGATTTTTGCTGCGTGATGATGGGCTTAAGGTGGTTTGAAGTGGTAGACCCCCATGCACAGATACCATAATTAAGATAGGGGTAGATTAGTGCATAATATAATGAGAGGAGAGCAGAGTTTGGAACATAATATCTGATTTTGGAGAGTATACCAACTGTCTTAGAGACTTTCTTAGTTATGTGTTGAATGTGGGTGCTGAAGTTGAGTCTCTTGTCTAGGAATAGGCCAAGAAACTTGCCATCATTTTTATTACTGATGTTAATGTTGTCTATCTGTAGCTGAATTGCATTTGATGATTTGCTTCCAAATAAGATGTAGTAAGTCTTTTCGATGTTTAATGTTAGTTTGTTCGTTGACATCCATAAGTGGACTTTTTAATTCATTATTCACAACATTATTTAGTGTATGGTGGGTTGAGGTCTGAATAGATAAGGGTAGTATCGTCAGCAAACAATGTAGGTTTGAGAATATTAGAGACATTAGGCAGATCGTTTATATATATAAGAAATAGAAGAGGTCCTAAGATACTGCCCTGTGGCACTCCAACGGTAATTGGTAGAGTGGAAGAAGTTGTATCATTGATGGTTACATATTGGTGTCTGTCACTAAGATAGGATCGGATGTAGTCAAGGGTAAGGCCTCGGATTCCATAATGCTGAAGTTTAAGTAACAGGTAGTTGTGATTAACAGTATCAAAGGCTTTTCTTAGGTCAATGAAGAGTCCAATCGGAAACTCATTTTTGTCAAGGGCTGAGTAGATAACGTCAAGGAGACTAATGATTGCATCGTTGGTGCTCTTTTGGGACCGGAAAGCCAAACTGGCAGGGGCTGAGTATGTCGAATTTTACGAGGTAGGAATAGAGCTGTTTGTAAATAATTTTTTCAAATATTTTTGATAGAATGGGTAGATTTGATATTGGTCTATAATTGTTTATGTCCGCCGGATTGCCTCCTTTATGGGACTGGCGTTACTCTTGCTTTTTTGAGGATATCAGGGAAGGTGTGACACTCTATAGATTTGTTGAACAGTAGGGCTATGGGTGGGGCAAGGGCATGGGAGGCTCTCTTGTATACAATGGATGGAATTTCACTGGTGTTCCCTGCCTTGGTTTTTAGTGAGTGTATGATGGACACAACATCTGCCGGGCTGATTGGTGAAAGGAGAAGAGAGTTTGGATAGCTGCCTGAGAGATATGTGTTGATATGTGTCTGAGTCTGTGGGATTTTACTGGCAAGATTAGCACCAACCGATGAAAAGAAACTATTAAATTCATTTGCCATTTCTAAATCAGTTGATTGTATATCCCCATCCTTGTAGAGCTTTATTTGGTTATGTGAGTGTTGTTTAGTTCCTAGGATACTAGAGATTGTTTTCCAAGTGCTTTTCATGTTGCCTTTTGCTTCATTGAATCTATTCACATAATATGCAAGTTTTTGCCTTTCTTATGATATTGGTAAGCATTGATGAGTACCTTTTAGCTACTTCCTTTGAAACTAGGCCAATCCTAAGTTTCTTTTCATATTCATGTTTCTTGTTGATTGAGTTGAGAATGCCACTTGTGAGCCATGGATTGTTTAATCTTTTGTCAGTTACTTGCTTGGTAAGAAGGGACAATGAAGGTTGTAGAGGCTTAGAGTTTTGGAGAGGAAGAGGTTAGCTAATGAATTTATATCCTGGGTATTATTGAATTCAGAATCCCAGTTAATATTGTGAAGTGCATCTGTAAGATTGCCTAAAGCTGATTCACTGTGTAGCCTAAATGAAGTTTCTTGCTTTTTGGTGGTATTATGTCCATGTTCGCTCTGAGAAAGGTAGGATAGTGGTCAGTTGTTCTGTCGTAGATGATACCAGATACAAGGGGAGCTGTTATGTTTGTCCATATGTGGTCCAAGGTAGTGGCTGATGTTTGAGTGACTCGGGTAGGTTTGGTGATTGTGGGGATTAGCATACAGGCGTTCATGCTGTTAAGAAAATAGTCAATTTGAGAGCAATTTTGTTGACCCAGGTCAATATTAAAGTCTCCTCCCAGAATGATGTGGTTTTTGTTGAGATTGTTGTTTATAATAAGATTCCTTAGGTTGTCTGAGAAAGAAGCTATGTTAGTATTGGGAAATCTATAGGTGGCTCCAATAGTCAAAGAGGATTTAAGGGATTTAATTGTGAACTGAGCAAAAGTATATTCACAGTAGTCATCTCTGTCACTAATAACACTGTTGCAGATAAATGTATCTCGGTAATATATAGCTGTGCCACCACCTTTTTTATTAGGCCTACAGTTATGAATGGCTTTATAACAAGCTAAGTTGTAGAGTTGGGTATAGTCTTTATTTAGCCAAGTTTCTGTTAAAATAATGAACGATAGGTTAGTACCTATTGCTGTGAGTAATGCATTTAAATCGTCAAAATGTTTACCAAGTGAACATTATTAGTGTATATTATTACAGCACTTTACGCCCGGCATTGGCTGCACATTTATCTTGCTTACTCTGGTCACATTTATGTTGTTTATCATTTTCGGACTAAATGTTTACATTTAGCCTACCACAATTTAATACTACATTTGATGCATTGCTCATGTTGCATGTTTTGTTACTTTTGCTGTGTTTACAGTTTGGTTGTTTAACTTTAGCTTTGCCTTTAAGCTATTAACTAAGGCCAGCAAGGATGTGCTAGTTGGCATTGTTACGGGCCCTTGACTCTTGCTCCAAGTTTTCCTGGCCCTGCAATTTGATTAGTTTCCCCAGAAATTTATATCTGTATTCTACGCTTAGCTCTTGCTACATATGTATGTTACTTACTACTAGTTACATTTATGCTGTTTAACTCTGCTTATTGTCTCAAAGCTACTAAGTCAGGTCAGCTAGGATGTGCCAGTTGCTATGTTACGGGCCTCATGCCTCTTGCATCATGATTATCCAAGCTACTGTTTTTACTTACAGATTTTACATTCATGGTTGTTAGCTTTCGCTTCTCGCCAGTAAAGTTATTAAGTGAAGTCAGCTGGGATGTGCTAGTTGCAGTACTACGGCCCCCCCCCCCCTCTTGCCTCCTGCTTGGAGGACTAGTTCCCTCAGCATTCCCCGCATTTTACGTTTCGTCTTGCTGAATAGTTATTTTACTTACTCCTGGTTTAAATTGTGTGTATAATTTTCGCTTCTGCCTTTAAGCTACTCAGGAATTCAGCCGGGATGTGCGGTTGCGGTGTCACGGGCCACATGCCTCTTGCTAAGTTATCTGGCCTTGTTATGCTGAGTTCCCTCAGTCAAAACACTTCAATGAAATCAAAAGCACAACTTTACTTGCCATTAGGTTATTAAGGAAAATCAGCTACGGCGTAATATTTGCAGTGTTACGGGCCTCTGTCCCTCGCTTTAAGTTTATGGCCCTGCATTTACGATTATTTTCCCGCAATTTAGTACCGTCCCGGCAGCCGATGTACCGGCCGGTGGCGCTGCTGTTCCAGCCACTGCTTTCCCAGCTGCTGATGCCCCGGCCCGAGACGCCCAGCTGAAGCGTTCCACCTGACGTTGTGCCTATCAATTTATCGCTCTTTTTAGCCTTAGTGTAATTTATGGTATTCCCAGCTTCGTGACTAGTTCCCGTCATTCTCTACTGACGGTTATATTCCAGTCTTTAGCCTAAATTGTCTTGCAGCCGGACTTCTACTTACTACCGAAGTCTTCCCTAGTGGCCAGTTGCTGCTATTTCCTATCTCCATCAGATGTTGATGCTCCAGCCGCTGATGTCCAGCTGCAGGTGTCCCAGCGGCGATGCCCCAGCCGCTGATGTCCCGGGCACGATTTGCAGTTCAACATTCGGCAACGGTCGTTAAGTTAATCCATTATTTACCCAATTTTGACTATTGCTGCTTGTGTTATACACGCTAAGTTATTGTGGGTTTAGGGTTAAGGTACTATACCTTCGCTGCATGCTTCTTTAACTTATAAAACTCTTGCTCATTGTATTTGAGTTCACTAAGCCAGCTAGGTACGCTAGTTATCTTGAGATCTTGAGATGATTTCGGGGCTTTTTAGTGTCCCCGCGGCCTGGTCCTTGACCAGGCCTCCAGTTGCTGTGTTACAGGCCTCATGCCTCTTGCTTCAGGTTCCCTGGGTTAGCATTTACCACTTGCCTACAACAATTTATTTCTACAATGGTTACTTGTCATCTTGCATGTTTATTTTACTTTTGCTGTGTTTACAGTGCGTTTGTTTAACTTTTGCTCTGCCATTAAGTCATTAAGTAGAGTCAGCTAGGATGTTCTAATTGTAGTGTTGTTCTTGATGTTTTTTTCCCGATGTTGTTTCAGAAAAAAACATTTCGGAAACCTCTGTTTCCTTATCTTGAATTTGTCTCCTATTGTTCATGAAGTTGCTGATTTCAGGAATTTCTTTGTCAATTTAGTCTATTCCTGTTAGTATTTTGTAAGTGGTGATCATATCACTTCTTTTTCTTCTATCTTCTAGTTTTGGAATGTTTAATGCCTCTAGTCTCTCCTCGTAGCTCTTTTGTTTTTTCAGTTCCAGAAGCCATTTCGTAGCATGCCGTCGCACCTTTTCCAGTTTATGTGCTTCTTGAGATTTGGGCTCCATACAACTGCTGCATATTTCAAATTTGGCCTCACAAAAGTCATGAACAGTTTCTTTAGTATTTCACCATTCATATAATTAAAAGCAAGTCTAAAGTTTGAAAGCAAAGCATACGGTCCTCTCACAATGTTCTTGTGACAGTGTTCATGAAAAATGTTCATGAAAAGAGTGTTCTTGTGAAAATGTGTTCCAATGGCGACAGCTTACTATCGAAGTTCACCCCTAGGTCTCATTCTTTATTATTATTATTTATTAATAATTATTATATAATATATTTACTTTAATCTATATAAATAAAACTGGAAATGTTCATTTGTTCAAAATCGCTAATCTCCGAAAGTTCTTCACCGATTGCTTTGAAATTTTCACACATGTTCCATTCGCACCCGAGCAGAATTTTATATACATATTATATTGATGTCACGTCTGTGACAGAAAAAAACATGCTTTTTTTAAAAACTGTGTTTTTCATGTGAGAGAAGTTTTCTAAAGATCTTTACCGATTGCTTTGAAATTTTGATATGATGTTGCATTCGAACAGGCGCGTGTTTCTATATACCTACTACATGCCTTACCTGTGACCAGAGAAAACATGCTTTTTAAAAAAAAAAAAAAACACCGCCATCTGTTGGATGTAAGAGCAACACATGCTGTAATCTCCCAAAGTTCTTCACCGATTGCTTTGAAATTCTGACACAACGTTCCATTCGAATATGCGCGTCTTTTTATATACCTACTATATAGATGCCACATCCATGACAGGTAAAAACATGCGTTTAAAAAAAAAAAATGCCATCTGTTGCACATAATAGCAACATGCACGCTATACTAAATATGTCATGAATTCCATTTGAATGTTTCCGATTGCATTGATAAATTTTATTTTCATAAATTTTGATTTATTTTATTTTTTATTGAATTATTTTGTGACATTATGTTGGAATTGAGCTGTGTTGTTTACCATACTGTTCATTTGTAAGTATAAGTATAGATGCCACACCTGTTACAGGTATGGCATCTATACTTATACTTAAAAATTAAATTTTCAAATTGAATTTTCGTAGATTTTGATTTATTTTCAATTTGATTTAATTATTTTGTGTGAATTGCATTGGAATTGAGCTGTGTTGTTTACCATACCATTCGTTTCTTGAGTATAGTTTATGTTTCTACTTTTTCATATTTTCATTTCATTTTTAACTGTTTTTCTTATATTTCGGTGATGGGAACATCAGATCCGGTAACGTTTGTCTTTTCCTGAGGCGAGGCGCCAAGTTCGCCGTCTTTCCCCCTTTCGCTGGCATCTCTTATGCTTGAGTGATGCGCTCTTTCTCTCCTCCTCCTTCCCACCTTCCTCGATCTCACAAATGTTTCCAGCCTCAGATCCAGACACGCCCACCGCCTCCTCCCCAGTTCCTTTACGTTCTGTCCTGAAGGGTTCCCCCCTCCTAGTTCTGTCTGGGCTCCCCTTCTTTCTACCCAGTCTGTCATGTCTCCTGTGCCTTCTTTCCCATCTCCCTCCGATCCTCCTTTTCGTCCTTCTCTTCTTTCTCTTAGCTCTCCACGCTGCCTGTGTGCGCTGATGTCCATCACTCTCCTAGCGATCATCTGATCATCGTATGGTTTGCTCTCATTCTTATTCTCTTGTTGAGACGCTTGAGTCTGTTGCCCAGTGCGTTATTGCTAGAACATCTGTTTTTCTGAGTCAGAAGCGAAACCCTGGCTCATCTCCTTCCTCCTCCCTGGCGGGTAAGAAGGCTTCGCTTTCTTCCTTGCTCCCCACCTCTGACTATCGCTCCATCCCCTCCCGTTTTGGTGGTTGAGGCCCCCTGTTCCTGCTATGGCGGTTTCTTTGGCTCCCGCTTCCCTCTCGGTTGCTGCCCTTGTTGAGGTGCACTCTCCCGGTTTCTGTCCCTCCTCCTCCGGACCCTGCTCGTCCGCCTCTGATCTGTCCTCCCACTCCCTTCCCTCCATCCTTTCTCAGTTTACCCATGCTATCTAACCCTGACTTCGCTGATCCTGATCCTGATCCTGCGCTTCTTTGACATGCTGTGTTCCTTTTTAACCTTTGTTTCTTCATTGTTCTCTTTTGCTGTTGTGACGATAACGTTGATGGTGGTGCAGTCTGTAATGCCAGTCACAAAATATTTAAAAAGAAAAAAGAAAAAAAGTTAAACTGCAAAAGGTGTCTTCACAGTGTGGTAAACTGTAGGATAAAGCAGAGGGAAAAAACATTTAAAAATACTTTACTTTAAAAATAAATTAAACAAATTACAAAAAATATCCAGGCTTGGCTTTAATACAAAATGTGCAAAACAAACTGGATGAATAATCAAATTTACGTTACATTAAGGTGCAAAATAAAATATGGTGCGGAGTACTGTGAGTCAAACTAAATAGTTCTGTTACCACACCGAGATGTGTCAACAGGTCTACTCAGCGAGAGCACTCAGGAGTAATTTGAATCTTAGAGAGCTTGGTAGCCCTATATATACAAAATATCGGCCGAGCAGAGGGCGTTGATGTCTTCTTTAAACTATGAACTGGCTCCTTTAACTGCTTGTTAAGGAGGGCGTGGCCTCTCAGCGACCCAGGTGCGAGGTGGGCTGACGGGCCATGGTGCAGGAGGGGGACTGGTAGACTGGTGGTATTGTCTAGATGTCTGGAAGTAGTTGTTGTTCTTGGCTGCAGTTCTTTATTACACAGACGTGAATGAGAAGAATAGGCGATAATGGAGTAGGCCGAATCTCTTCCTAGAGATTTTACCGTGACACTGTCCTTTCTCTTTTTGTTGATGTCTATTCTTCAATGGAATATTTGTGGTTATTATGCCAATTTCAATGAACTCCAACTTCTGATTTCACAGTTTTTGCCCCTTTGTTTCGGTCTCCAGGAGCCGATGCTTGGTGCTTGTCCTGGTCGCTTCCGTGGCTATTCCTTTCTATCCCCCCCCCTCCCCAGCTTTTGCTGGGGTCCATAGCTCTACTCTCTTGATTCATTCTGATGTTCCCTTCGTCCCCCTGCTTTTTCCGTCGAATCTCCAATGTTCAGCTGCACGTGTCTTTTAGTGTAAATGGTACACAGTTTGTTCCCTTTATATCCCTCCAAATATTCCGCTTTCTCTTCCCGATCTTAAACACATCCACTCCCTGCCAGAGCCTGTGCTCCTGCTGGGTGATTTTAATTGTCGACATTCCCTCTGGGGTGATGTTCTGACAAACACCCGGGGGTCGCCTTCTCGAACCGTTCATCCTCTCTTCTTCCCTGTCTCTTCTAAATTTTGATGGGCCCACTCATTTGGACTCTCGGACTTGCACCCTTTCCTGTCTTGATCTTTCTCTTTGCTCGCCGTCTCTTTACTTGGATTTCACGTGGCGGGTTCTTGATGACCTCCATGGCTTTTACCATTTCCCCATCCTTGTTACCTTTTTCTCTTTTTTACCCTCCCCTCTCCTTCACTAGGTGGCAGTTTGCCAAGGCAGACTGGAACCTATTTACCCTCTGTGCTGCTCTCTCTGGCCTTTCCATTCTGCCTCTCAATCACACCCTCTTCATTTTTCATGACACCATCTTCGATGCTGCCCTCCGCTCTTCCTCTTGGGGAATGCAGATGTGCATTCCCTGGTGGAATGTGGATTGTGCTCGGGCTGTCCACTGTAAGAGTACAGCCTGGAAGAGACACCGCCGCCGGCAGACGGCTAATTCTTTTCTTTTGTTTCGGAAGGCGAGTGCGGTGGCCTGTTGAACCATCCGTACAGGTAAGCATGAGTGTTGGAAGTGTCACGTTTCCACCATTATGTCCGAAACTCCTCTGCCGCAGATCTGGAAGCGTATCCACAAGATTGCGGGTAAGTTTGCTCCCCGATGTCTCGCCGGTCCTTCACCTCCGTGGTACTCTTGTGGCGGGCCCGTTGCAGGTCATGACCGACCTGGGTTCCCACTTTTATTCTGTTAGCTCTGGTTCTCATCTTTCTCAATCTTTCCTTCTTCATAAGCCTGTTCTTGAATCTCAGACTTCCCTATAACGATCTCTTCTCTCTCTCTGTACTTCAGTCTGCCCTGGCCCTCTGCGGTTCTAAGGTGGCAGGCTCCGATGGTATTCATTATGAGATGCTTCGCCGTCTCCCTCCGTGCACGTCTCAGTATTTACTTTGTCTGTATAATCGGGTCTGGGAGTCGCCGTCAGTCCCTAAGGACAGGCTCGATGCTGTTGACCTTGTTCAGAAACCAGAGTCTCTTGAAACATCCCCCAAGGACTTTCGCCCTATTGCCCTCACAAGTTGTGTCTGCAAACTCTTTGAACGTATGGTTAACGTTCATCTGATATGGTTCATGGAGCACTATCACCACCTCTCACCTTCTCAATTTGGTTTTCGTAAATGCCACAGCACAACAGATGTCCTGGTGAACTTGGAGGTCTATATTCGTACTGCTTTTGCTGCAAAGACCTCCATTGTTGTCGTCCTTTTTGACCTGGAAAAGGCTTACGACACTACCTGGAGATATCATAGTCTGTCCCAACTTCATTCTTTTGGCCTTCGTAGTAATCTCCCTCATTTTCTACAAAGCTTCCTCTCTCGTCATCCCTTTCAGCGAGGCTTCGTACCACTCTCTCTGTCCCTTTTCGGCAATATATGGGTGTACCCCAAGGTAGTGTTCTGAGCACTACTCTTTTTTTTTTTTTTTTTTCTAGTTGCCCTCACTGGTCTTCTTTCCTCCCTTCCTTCTGGCGTTTTCTCCACTCTATGTCAACGATCTTACCTTTTGCTGTTGGGTCGAAGACTCGCCTCTCTTGTAACGGCGGCTTCAACTTGTGATTGATGCCGTGTCGTCTTGGGCCACCGGTCATGGCTTCCAGTGCTCTATGTCAAAGACTTGTGCTATGACTTTTACTCAGAAGCATGTCATTCTTCGTCCCTCTCTGTCGCTCTATGGTCATCCCCTTGAGCACAAGGATTCCGCTAAGCTTTTGGTTAATCTTGACACTCGTTTGTCATGGTGCCCCATATCTCTTATCCCAGAGTTGAATACTCTAAGGCCCTTACCCTCCTTCAGGTTTTATCCCGTACTTCTTGGTGAGCGGAGAGGAGCACTCTCCTCACTTTACATTCCTCTGTCGTCCTGGCTAAACTCGATTATGGTTGCCCTGCTTACTCGTCTGCTTCAGCTCTTTGCCAGCTTGATGCTTTGGACCATACTGGGTTGCGCCTCAGCTCTGGTGCCTTTCGTTTGACTCCCACGCTCAGCTCGTATGTTGACACTGACTTCCTATCTCTTCGGGACCGCCGTGATCGCTACTGTCTTCGCTATCTTGTGAGGTCCTTGAACATCCTTCCTTTCGCCTCTGTCGTGCTTTGACTTTTACCCCTCCAGTAGTTCCTGTTCCTCTTCACCTCCCTCTTTCGCTCCGGTTATCTCGCTTACAGGATTCTCTTTCGGTTCGTATTTCTAATATTTCTCCTTGTGTTGTTCCTTCCTTGCCCCCGTGGCGAGTGCCCCTTCCAAAATTTTGTTCTTCCTTGACCCGCATCACTAAAGCCTTTACCCCTCCTACAATTCTGAAACACCTTTTCCTTGAGCACTTTTCTTCACACTCCTGCTCTGTTTCCGTCTTCACTGATGGGTCTAAGTCTGCAGACGGTGTAGGCTACTCCGTTGTTTTTTCTGAATGCACTTATATGTCGCCTTCCTCCGGAGACTAACACCTTCACAGCAGAACTTTATACTATTCTCTATGCTCTTCGTCTCCTGCTTTCTCGTTGTCAATCTTCCTTTGTGGTTGTCGTTGACTCTCGTAGTGCCCTCATGACTCTCGGGTCCTTAAATCCGGTCCATCCAGTGGTCGTTGAGATTCAACATTGGCGTTTCTCATTTGCAGTAAATTTAAGTCAGTTGAGTTTTGCTGGGTTTCCAGCCATATTGGTTTTTCTTTAAATGAGGGTGCGGAACGCTTCCGCTAGGGAAGCTGTCCGCTCTTGTCCCATCTCTCGTAAAGATATTACTTATTCTGACTTTTACCCAATTATTCATTCCTCCATCCTTACCCGGTAGCAGAATTGTTGGTCTTCTGTTACTGGTAACAAATTGTGTACTCTTAAGGGTAGTGTGTCCTCATGGCCTTCCTCCTACCACAGTAACCGGCGATGGGAAACGGCTCTGGTGAGGTTGCGTATTGACCATACATGCTTAACTCAGTCACTTAATGGAGCGCCGCCCTGCTCCTTATTGTCCA
This sequence comes from Procambarus clarkii, assembly GCF_040958095.1. Taxonomy (NCBI): domain Eukaryota; kingdom Metazoa; phylum Arthropoda; class Malacostraca; order Decapoda; family Cambaridae; genus Procambarus; species Procambarus clarkii. The sequence goes on from NC_091155.1 coordinate 45,376,241, forward strand.
AATTGTATTGTCCCTCTTAGTCCTGCATATCCTTGTTGAATGTCCTGACTTCCAGGACGAGCGTGTGTCTTGCTTTCCGACCGTCCCTCGCAGTCGCTTGTCCCTCGATAGAATTCTTGGTGAATCGGATACTTTTAATATCATTCACCTTACACGTTTCTGTTCTCGTACTGGCATCCTTGGTGATATTTAGTGCCCTCTGATTATTCCGCACATTCGATGGTGCTACATTGCCTTCCTGGTTTGCTGCCTTCTTTTGATAATTACTTACTTGTGATTTTTGGTTTCGGAACATAAAAGTTCTTACTATATAACATGTCATGGGTTCCAAGAAAGTCAGTGGTAATGTTAAGAAGAAAAGAAAAAAGTTGTGAGGATGACGATAGAGGAAAAGCAAGAGATCATTCATAGTGAGAATGTGATGTCTCACTACACACAAATGTTAAAACGTAGGAAAAAAACCAGTGTCTATATACAGATTCTTAGTAAATCAAGCAAGCACTTACAACCAGGACCTAGTGGTATGCTTGCAAAAGGTAAGAGAGTACTTCAGAAATGTCATCACTACTGTAATAATAGAAGAGGGACTCAAACTCCAAACACTAACACCTCACCTCCTCCCGCCTTTCTGTCTTCCATATGCCAACAAGAGTCCTCAATAGAGGTAAGATACCTAAGAGTATTGTATAAAATGTATGTTTTAGTTAATATATTTGAGGGTGTGGAACGGATTAAATTTATATTATTTCTTACAGGAAAATTTATTTCGGTTTTCGTACCGTCTCTGGGAATGAATTAAATTTGAAAACTGAGGTACCTCTGTATTGATGTCGTTTGCGTCATCCCGCACTCTGCTTATGTTGGTTTTATGACAAAATATACATGATCAGGTACCGAAAGTGTTAAGCCCCTGTTTCAAATAAAGTATGTAAAGAAATCTGAAATTATTTTATTTAAAATTTATTTGTACTGAACGTTGTTCACTCACATGCAGATATTTATGTACAATAACAAACAATAATCACAATTTAAATTGTTGAAAATAATGAATTGGTTACCCTAAATGACATGGCATCATATCAAAGGACCAATATACTAAGATAAGATTTAAGCTACGATACATTTATTAGAATTTGCATAAATTAAATTAAGCTTGGTTATATGTACACATGAAATGAAAGATTAGAAAAGGACCAAAACACAGAAATGCAGTAATGTTAGACTAATAACTTTATATTTACTTCATATAACAGCTTTACATATAGTAGCTATTTTCTGAGTAATTTAGCTTCTTTTAACTCTTTTAATTCCTTTAGCTGTTCCTCAACAACTTCTATGCGTTCCTTAAGAAACTCTCCATATTCTTTAGGATCCAAGTCTCGCACAACCTGAAAATATGATGCTAATATAGTACAGGTCATATCATCCCAGGTTTCTGATGGAGACAAAATATAATTTAATAACATAAATGCAGCAAATGTTTGTAGCAGATAGTAAACAATGCATTATGCATTACCATTAACCACTTAACTGTGCCAACCGAGTATTCTCGGTCGGCGGGAAACTGCGACAACCAAGAAAACTCTTTTTGATTTTTCCGTACCCATTCTAAATGTGTAAAAGGTTGGTTGTGTACGAAATGGACTCTTAAGACCTCCAGTGAGAGGCAGCCATCTTGGAAAAAATACCCAGAATGCCATAGGGCTGCTGGCTGGGATAGTTCTAAGTGAGCAACCATGGGTGGCACACGCGCCTCTGGCTCCCAAACACCTGTCTGACGCTTTGTTGAAAGATAATGCTCTGTCGGTGAAATTCAAACTTAATTGTTTGAAGAACATAAGGGTCATAATATTGGTGAAGCTAGGCGCAATAAGAACCTAACACAAAGTAAGTAATTATCAAAAGAAGGCACCAAACCGGGAAGGCTATGTAGCACCATCAAATGTGCGGAATAATCAGAGGGCACTAAATATCACCAAGGATGCCAATACGAGAACAAAAGCGCATAAGGCGAACGATATCAAAAGTATCCGAGTCACCAAGAATTCTATTGAGGGAAAGGTAACCACGAGGGGGCAGTCGGAAAGCAAGACACACGCTCGTCCTGGAAGTCAGGACATTCAAGGACATGCACGACCGTAAGAAGGACAATGCAATTAGGACAATAAGGAGCAGGGCAGCGCTCCATCAAGTGACCATGGGTTAAGCGAGTATGGCCAATACACAACCTCGCCAGAGCTGTTTCCCATCGCCGGTTACGGTGGTAGGAGGACGGCCACGAGGAAACACAACATTTAAGAGTACGTAGTTTGTTACCAGTAACAGATGACCAAGAAGCCTGCCAACGGGTAAGGATGGAGGAATGGATAACCGGGTAATAGTCGGAATATGGAATACCTTTACGAAAGATGGGACAAGAGCGGACAGCTTCCTTGGCGGCAGCATCCGCACGCTCATTTAAAGACACACCAATATGGCTGGGAACCCAACAAAACTCAACTGACTTAAATTTACTGTGAACAAGACACAGCCAATGCTGGATCTCGACAACTATTGGATGAACCGGAATAAAGGACCAGAGAGCCATGAGGGCACTACGAGAGTCAACAACAACTACAGAGGAAGACTGACAACAAGAAAGCAGGAGACGGAGAGCATAGAGAATAGCATAAAGCTCCGCTGTAAAGATGCTAGTCTCCGGAGGTAAGCGACACATATAAGTGCGATCAGGAAAAACAACAGAGTAGCCAACACCGTCCGCAGACTTAGACCCATCGGTGAAGACAGAAACGGAGCGAGAGTGAGAAGAAAAGTGCTTGAGGAAAAGGCGCTTTAGAACCGTAGAAGGGGTAAAAGCTTTAGTGATGCAGGTCAAGGACATACAAAACTGCGGAAGGGGGACTCTCCATGGGGGCAAAGATGGAACAACACGAGGAGAAACATTAGAAACACGAACGGAAAGAGAATCCTGTAAGCGAGATAACCGGACAGAAAGAGGGAGGTGGTGAAGAGGAACAGGAACCGCAGGAGGGGTAAAAGTTAAAGCACAACAGAGGCGAGAGAAAGGATGTTGTAAGGACCGCGCAAGATAGCGAAGACAGTAGCGATCACGGCGGTCCTGGAGAGACAGGAAGCCAGTGTCAACATACAAGCTAAGGACGGGAGTCGAACGAAAGGCACCAGAACTGAGGCGCAACCCAGTATAGTGCAAAGCATCAAGACGGCAAAGAGTAGAAGGAAAAGCAGACGAGTAAGCAGGGCAACCATAATCGAGCTTAGACAGAACAAGAGAGGAATGTAAAGCAAGGAGAGTGTGCCTATTCGCTCCTCAAGAAGTATGGGACAATACCCGAAGGAGGGCAAGGGCCTTAGAGCACTCAACACGGAGGTAAGAGATATGGGGAGTCAAAGACAAACGAGTGTCAAAGAATAACCCCAAAAGCTTCGCGGAATCTTTGTACTCAAGGGGATGACCATAAAGTGACAAAGAGGGACGAAGAACGACCCGTTTCCGAGTAAAAGTCATGGCACAAGTCTTAGTAGTAGAGAACTTGCAGCCATGATCGGTGGCCCAAGATGACACGGCATCAATCACAAGTTGAAGCCGGCGTTAAAGGAGAGGCAAATCCTGACAGCAAACAGTAAGATCATCAACATAGAGAGAGGAGAAGACACCTGAAGGAAGAGAGGAAAGAAGACCATTGAGGGCAACCAGAAAAAGAGTAGTGCTCAGAACACTACTCTGGGGCATACTTTCGTATTGCTGAAAAGAGGCAGAGAGAGAGCTGTATCAAGCCTCACCCGAAAGGAACGACGAAAGAGGAAGCTGTGGAGAAAGAGAGGGAGAGGACCACGAAGGCCAAAAGAATGAAGCTGGGATAGAATATGATATCGCCAAGTGGTGTCGTAAGCCTTTTCCAGGTCAAAAAGGACGGCAACAATGGAGGTCTTCGCAACAGAAGCAGTACGAATATAGACCTCCAAGTTGACCAGGACATCTATTGTGCTGCGGCACTTGCGGAAACCAAATTGAGAAGGGGAGAGGAGGTGATGGTGTTCCAGGAACCACATCAGACAAACGTTAACCATACGTTCAAAGAGTTTGCAGACACAACTTGTGAGGGCAATAGGGCGAAAGTCCTTAGGGGATGTTCCCAGAGACCCTGGTTTGTGAACAGGGAGGACAACAGCATCGAGCCAGTCCTCAGGGACTAACGACGACTCCCAGATCCGATTATACAGATTCAGTAAATACTGAGACGTGCACGGAGGGTGTTACGACCCTGGGTTCTCCAGTGGAAACCAGAGGTCAAAATTGAGCTATTAAACTTTCTAGTAGTACAGTTGAGTGCATCTCGAACGGCAATTGTTTGTATTTTCCCTGCCAGACGTAAGACTATTATTGTTTCTCAAAGAGCATTTAAAGACTGAGCTGGGGGTTGATTATTAAATAATAACATAGGCACCAACTTTGCTTACTAATACTTTCTAATCATTCATAAAGTAACAATACGTTGCATAGGGGAAGATCTTTAATGTGCTTAGCTGCACGATCAATTAGGCTCCTTCCGGCACTACGACATGAGGGAGGCCAGCTGGTTGCTAGGAGCTCTCTCTTCCTTGGCTGGTGTTCGTGCGGACAAGACCTACTCTGTGGCTGCACCCCTACTCTTCTCCCTTCTCCTCTTACTTATTTCCCTTACCTGAAGTTCCTGTATCCTTAAGTTAAGTACGGGGCATTATTAAGTGTACCTACTCTGGTAGTAACGATTGGTGAGACCTGGGGGTAGTATTTGCCAGTGTTTTGGGTACCCCTAAGTGTTGTGTTTTGTATTAGGGTCCCACGTGGTTTCCCTACCCTAAGCTGCATCCAGCTTCAGTGCTTATCCAGTAGTACTTTACCCTAGCTTGTTATTAGTGTAAACCTTGTATCCTGCCTAGGTGGACCAAGGCTTTTAATGTAAGATAGTGTGGTAAAGTTATTATTATTATTGTTATTGGTGTGAGTGTATATGGGGGGTTGTTAAGGGGTTAATAAATAAGTACATGAATTACAGAGTATCCCTTCTTCCTATGTGGGAGCGCATTGATCAACCCTTAGACTAACATATATGGTCTAGTAGCAAGTTATTACTACTGTGGATAGTTTATTTTGGGGGCCGGGCCTTTTAGCTCTCCCATATTTGATACTCTTGTCTTCTAACTACCCTTACCCCTTAATAGTACCAGTACCCCATAGAAGCCCCACACATATAATTATAACAAGTGGTTGGCCAGTCCGGGAGGAACATTATAAGTGTAAAAAAATTAGATTCTTGAGTGCCAAAATTAAAATTTTTTGTTTTCCGCAGAACGGTTGTGTGCTAGCCTAGGGTCCAGCTCATCTAGCAAAGGACATTCTTGCACTGACTGGACACCCAGCTGGATCCCTTCACGATTAAGGTTAGTGTGGCCTTGTGTTAGGGGCCGTGCAAATTTTTGTTTTTTTTCCAATTTTTATTTTTTAATTTTTTTTCTTTGGCTGGAAGCTAAAATTATTAGTGATGGCTTCTGAAATGCAGAGACTGGCAAGCGAGCCTTCAGTGGTAGAGATAAAGAAACTTAAAAAGTCTAATTTAGTATTGTTAGGCCAGGAATTTGGCCTAGAATTAAATGACGCGGATAAAAAGTGGACTTTGGTGAATGAAATATTACAACATTGTATTGATGAAGAACTATTGGCAAGTGATACACCTTTATGCCAGCCTAGCCAAGCAGAAAGTGCAACTCATAGGGATAGAGAATTAGCTTTAGAGTTAGCAAAAATAAAATTAGAGGAGCAAAGACTCAAAACCGAGGAGGCTAGAATTAGAGCGAATGCCACTGGACCTCCACCTGCCGGGGATTCAAACCCCAGGCATTATGAGAAAAAGCATAATTTGCCTGAATTTTCCGAGTCAGACCCTGAAAGGTTTTTCAACCATTTTCAGAGATTGGCCATGTCCATGAACTGGCCAAAGGAAGAGTGGGTGAAAATCCTACAGGGAAGACTTAGGGGTAAAGCACAAGATATTTTTATAAACATGCCTGACGAGTGTTTCGAATATGATAAAGTCAGGGAATGTATTTTGCGGGCATATGAAATTACTCCTGAAGCTCACCGCCAAGTTTATCGTAACCTTAGGCCTACTCACAACCAACCGCTCACTGAATTTGTGAATGATCAAATTCGATTGTTTGATAGATGGATTCGCTCGGCGAAAGCCGAAACATACGAGGCTCTCAGGAACTTAATTTTAATGGAGCATTTTATAGATATTATGCCAGAGAATGTTTCACAGTACATTAAAGGAAGGATAGAGTTAAATTCTAAAATAGGGGATTTGGCCAAGTTGGCAGAAAACTACCAATTGGCGGGCAAAAGGCCCAATAAAAATAATTATACCCCACAGAGTAGCAAAACTTATACCCACAGCCAGTCCAGACCAGCTCATTCTAACCCTTTACCTAATGCACCTTCTGTTTCAGACATAACTAACCCTGTTAAAGTGTCTAGCCCCACGGCACCTAAGGGTGAACCGAAGGGTAATTCTGTTAGTAATGTCTTTTCTCCCCGACGTTTTTGTGGTCACTGTAATCGTCCAAACCACACTATTAGCCGTTGTTGGCAACTGTACCCGGAAAAAAGACCCAATGCTCTAGTTGTGACACAGGGCTTGAGGCCTTCGGAAGGATTAGGGAGTAAGACCTCCAACCCACAGTGGTTGGACTTGCTTACCCCATTCTTATCGAAAGGGAGACTACTTTTGTCTGAGGGTTCTTCCTAGAAGGACGTGGTGATCTTCCGAGACACCGGTGCCATCCAGACTTTAATTTTAGAGAGTGCGTTGCAAGGTGCCAACACTCTCGACACTGGAGAGGTGGTACTGGTCGAGGGTGTCACTAGTGATACTCGAGCAGTACCCCTCCATAAGGTTACCCTGGAATCTGATTTCCACAAGGGTGTTTGTACAGTCGGAGTCACTTCATACCTACCTTTCCCTAATGTTGATGTAATAGTTGGTAATGATTTAGCAGGGGATAAGGTAGGGGACTCCAGACTGCCTATTATGTTGCCTACCCCTAAGGTTTGCCTGGATCCACCCGCCGCAGAGGATAATGTTGTGTACCCTGCGTGCGCGGTGACCAGGTCTATGGGACTTAAATGTAAGGGCAGCTCTGTGCTTGCCAAGGTGGTAAATCCCGAGGTCACGAGGAGCTTTCCGAGTGGTGAAAACCAAGTGGACCTTGCGGACACATTCATGGCCCGACTCGATGACGTGGCCGAGGACATTGTGGAGAGCCTGCCACCGCCATCTACCGAGAGTAGTGGGGAGGTGGAGAACACTGTTGAGCCTCGGCCAATGGCATCTGACCAAGGCCTAGATGTCTCCTTGAGTGAGTTACAGAAAGCTGACCCCACTCTTGCAGATTGTCATGAAACAGCCGTCTCTATGGAGGAAATTGTAGACGCAGCAACTGGGTACTACTACAATGATCGGATTTTGATGAGAAAATGGAGACCACAGAGTGCTCCCTTGTCAAATGAGTGGGAGGTAGTCCACCAGGTTATGTTGCCGACCTGCTATAGAGAAAGAGTTTTGGCAGCTGCTCATGATGATCCTATGGGGGGACATCAAGGTATAAATATTACGTATCACAAAATTTTAAAGTATTTTTTCTGGCCCAAGCTGAAAAGCGATGTGGCAAAATTTTGTAATGCGTGTATTGTTTGTCAACTGGTTGGGAAACCAAACCAGACTCCACCTAAAGCTCCTCTAAGGCCTATTGTCGTGCCAGAAGAACCATTTTCTCATGTGGTAATGGACTGTGTTGGACCATTACCTAGAACTAAGTCTGGTAATATTTACCTAATCACGATGATGTGTATCACTACTCGTTACCCAGAGGCTTTTGCTGTAAGGAACATCCGAGCAAAAACTGTTGTTGCTCGTATGTTGCAATTTTTTTCCACTTTTGGACTGCCTCGGGTCGTGCAAACTGACAATGGTACTAATTTTAAGTCTGATGTTTTCGAGCAATTTTGTAAGGAACATGGAATAACTCATAAGGTTTCCAGCCCATACAATCCACAGAGTCAGGGGGTAATTGAACGTTTCCATCTAACTCTGAAGCAGATGTTGAAGACATCGTGCGAGAGTTCCCACACCTTCTGGGATGAGAATTTACCGTATGTTTTGTTTGCGGCTAGAGAGGGATTACAAAGTTCACTGGGCTGTTCTCCTTTTGAGTTAGTCTTTGGCCATAAAGTTCGTGGACCCATGCAAATGTTACAGGAGAATCTGTTAGGGAACGTAACGTTAACCGAAGGTTCGGCTTTCTTTGCACAACACCACCAGAGACTCAAGGACTGCAAGGCGGCTGCATTTAAGTATCTTGGCAAGGCCCAAGAAAAGATGAAAGAACGCAACGATGCTAAATCTAAGTTACGGGTATTTCAGCCTGGTGACCCTGTCCTGGTATTAAAGCCTCGACTAGGGAACACTATGTCCCACAAGTACGAAGGCCCCTACATAGTGACAGAAAAGACTGGGGACCTCACGTACAAAGTGAGGCACTCTGACAAACGTAACCAGGTAATGCTCATACATGTAAATCGACTGAAGAAGTTCCAGGGCCCCAGGCCCATTGCACTAACCAATGTCTCCATTTCCAGTGAGAGAGGGGATGATTGTTCTGGGGACCCAACTAATCTCATTTTCAATAATTCTAGTTCTGTGAATGCTGTGGAGGAAGGACTGTCCCATTTGCAGATGGCCCAACGTGAAGAGGTGCAGTCGTTGGTTGATGAATTCTCCAGTCTGTTCGGGGAGGTCCCGACCCAGACTGATGCCATTTGCCATGATGTCGAGTTGACGGACTACACTCCCATTCGCCTTCAACCCTATCGGATGAGTCCAGAAAAGAAGGCCATCGTACGGAAGGAGGTCGACTTTTTGCTCCAGCACGGCCTCATCCGGCCGAGCCAGGGCTCTTGGTGCTCGCCCTGCCTTTTGGTCTCCAAACCAGACGGCTCCTGGCGATTATGCACCGACTATCGGCAGCTCAACAAGGTGACCATTATGGATGCCTATCCGCTGCCCCTCCTCGAGGACTGCATCGACGAGTTGGGAAATGCCAAGTACGTTTCGAAATTCGACCTCTCGAGGGGGTATTATCAAATCCCACTCACTGAACGTGCTAAACAGCTAACCGCGTTCGTGACACCCGAGGGTGTTTTTGAGTATCAAGTGTTACCGTTCGGCTTGCGTAATGCCCCTGCCACGTTCCAGTGACTCATGAACTCTCTACTCGCTAAGGTGCCAAATTGTCGGGCGTATTTAGATGATATCGTGCTGTTTGACAGTAATTGGGCTGACCACATAGCTAGGTTACGCCAGTTGTTTGCCATCTTGAAAAGGGCAAATCTTACCTTAAATGCTAAAAAGTGTCATTTTGGCCAAGGCACAGTGACGTACCTCGGTTATGAAGTGGGCCAAGGAAAAGTGTTACCTCGGCAAGATAAAATCAGTGCCATTCTGGAGTATCCAGTACTAAAGTCTAAAAAGGACGTTCAAAGATTTATCGGTATGAGTGCGTACTATCGACGTTTTTGTCAGAACTTTTCCAGTGTTGCCACTCCTCTCACAGACTTGTTGCGGAAAGCCGTTAAATTTAAGTGGTCATCAGACTGTGCAGAGGCATTTAAAAATTTGAAATTGATCTTAGCTTCCGCCCCAGTGCTTGCTAGTCCAAGGTTCGACCGACCGTTTAAAATTCATGTTGACGCGTCTGACTCGGGTGCTGGTGCAGTGTTGTTGCAAACTGGGGATGATCAGGTGGAACACCCAGTATATTATTACTCTGTGAAATTCGACAAGGCGCAACGCAATTATTCAGTGGTAGAAAAAGAGGCGTTGGCGCTAGTGTTAACATGTAAAAAGTTCGAAGTTTACCTCACAGGTAATATAGTGGAAGTGTACACGGACCATAACCCACTAGTTTTCCTGACTCAGATGAAGGGTAAGAATAAACGCATCCTCAGGTGGGCGTTGTACCTACAGGACTTCAATCTTTCCATTACCCACCTACCGGGCAGACTCAACGTGATAGCCGACGCTCTGTCCCGGTTGCCTGAATAACATTCATCTGAGCCACAGAAAGCCATTTACCAACTGTCATGCTTTAGTTATTTTTTTTTTTTAGGTTCTCCTGTGACATTAAATATTCCGTGTCCAATTTCTTTACTTCCCTGTTCTTTTATTTTTTGTGTTTTTTTTCTTTCAGAGAACGCCTTTGTATTTTTTTTTTTTTGCAGAGAAATTGTTTTTGATTGATTTTTTGTTTTTGTCATATGTTTTTTCTTTTTATTCTCTGTATACTCTTACAAAAAAATATGACTACTATTCTAGTAGTCACATTTTTTTTCCTCTGAAGGGGGGAGGAGTGTTACGACCCTGGGTTCTCCAGTGGAAACCAGAGGTCAAAATTGAGCTATTAAACTTTCTAGTAGTACAGTTGAGTGCATCTCGAACGGCAATTGTTTGTATTTTCCCTGCCAGACGTAAGACTATTATTGTTTCTCAAAGAGCATTTAAAGACTGAGCTGGGGGTTGATTATTAAATAATAACATAGGCACCAACTTTGCTTACTAATACTTTCTAATCATTCATAAAGTAACAATACGTTGCATAGGGGAAGATCTTTAATGTGCTTAGCTGCACGATCAATTAGGCTCCTTCCGGCACCACGACATGAGGGAGGCCAGCTGGTCGCTAGGAGCTCTCTCTTCTCTGGCTGGTGTTCGTGCGGACAAGACCTACTCTGTGGCTGCACCCCTACTCTTCTCCCTTCTCCTCTTACTTATTTCCCTTACCTGAAGTTCCTGTATCCTTAAGTTAAGTACGGGGCATTATTAAGTGTACCTACTCTGGTAGTAACGATTGGTGAGACCTGGGGGTAGTATTTGCCAGTGTTTTGGGTACCCCTAAGTGTTGTGTTTTGTATTAGGGCCCCATGTGGTTTCCCTACCCTAAGCTGCATCCAGCTTCAGTGCTTATCCAGTAGTACTTTACCCTAGCTTGTTATTAGTGTAAACCTTGTATCCTGCCTAAGTGGACCAAGGCTTTTAACGTAAGATAGTGTGGTAAAGTTATTATTATTATTGTTATTGGTGTGAGTGTATATGGGGGGTTGTTAAGGGGTTAATAAATAAGTACATGAATTACAGAGTATCCCTTCTTCCTATGTGGGAGCGCATTGATCAACCCTTAGACTAACATATATGGTCTAGTAGCAAGTTATTACTACTGTGGATAGTTTATTTTGGGGGCCGGGCCTTTTAGCTCTCCCATATTTGATACTCTTGTCTTCTAACTACCCTTACCCCTTAATAGTACCAGTACCCCATAGAAGCCCCACACATATATTTATAACAGAGGGAGATGGCGAAGCATCTCATAATGAATGCCATCGGAGCCCGCCGCCATAGAACCGCAGAGGGCCAAGGCAGAACGAAATACAGAGAGAAGGGATCGTTATAGGGAAGTCGAAGACGAGTGCAAAAATCGAAAGCACGAGATTCTAGGACAGGTTTACGAAGAAGAAAAGATTGGGGAAGATGAAGACCAGAGTTAACAGAAGAAAAGTGGGAACCCAGTTAGGTAGTGACCTGCAACAGGTCCGCCACAAGAGTACCACGGAGGTGAAGGACTTGTGAAACATCGGGAACGAACTTGCCCGTTATCTTGCGGATACGCTTCCAGATCTATGGCAGAGGAGTTTCAGACATATTGGTGGAGACATAAGATGCCTAACATTCATGTTTAGCCATACTGATGGTGCTATGGGCTACCGCACTCGCCTTCCAAAAGAAAAGAAAAGAATCGGCCGTCTGTCGACGGCGGTGTCTCTTCCAGGATGCACACTTACAGCGGACAGCCCGAGCACAGTCTGCATTCCACCACAGAACGCACTTTCATGGACCCTGAGGAGAAGAATGGGGAATAGAGCAGAGGGCAGCGTCGAAGACAGTGTCATGAAAAAGGAGGAGAGAGTGAGGGAGAGGCAGAAAGGAGAGATCAGAGAGCAGCAGCATTGAGGGTAAATAGGTTCCAGTCCACTTTAGCAAACTGCCACCTAGGGAAGGAGATGGGAGGGTGAAAAGAGAAAACTGAAACAAGGATGGGGAAATAGTCACTGCCATGGAGGTCATAAAGAACATGTCATGTGAAATCTAAGTAAAGAGAAGACGAGCAAAGAGAAAGATCAAGACAGGAAAGGGTTCGAGAGTCCAAATGCGTGGGCTCACCAGAATTCAGAAGAGACAGGGAAGAAGAGAGGATAAACGGCTCAAGAAGGCGACCTTGGGTGTTCGTCAGAACATCACCCCAAAGGGAATGACGACAATTGAAATCACCCAGCAGGAGCACAGACTCCGGCAAGGAGTCCAGTAGGTGTTTCAGATCAGGAAGAGAAAGCAGGACACGCGTGGGGAGAAAAATGGAACAAACGGTGTACCATTTCCCCACAAAGATACGAGCAGCAGAACAATGGAGAGGTGAAGGAAAAAGTAAGGGGACAAAGGGAACATCAGAGCGAATCAGGAAAGCAGAAGAATTAGGAGCCCCAGCAACAGCTGGGGGGGGGGGGGGGGGAGAGAGAAAGGAATAGCCACGAAAGCGACCAAGACGAGCACCAAGCATCGACTCCTGGAGACAAGACAAAAAGGGGCGAAAACCGCGAAATCAGAAGTTGGAGTTCAAGGAAATTGGCGTAATAACCTCGAACGTTCCATTGAAGAATAGACATCGACGAGAAGAGAAAGGACAACAACAGAGAACAAGGAAGAAACAAAGGCGAACGAGCAACATAGCATGTTAACACTTTCGCGCGCCCGGTGAAGGTAAAAAAAAAAGCGGTATGTGCGCGCGGCGTTTTTGTCACTTAAGCGTAAAAACAAAAATGTGTATACCCTTTTTACTCTCCTGACCTTAGTTCTCGAGCTATGTATTTCATTTTGGTACCAACGTGTTCGCAATAAAATTCTCTAGAAGAACATCAGTAAACAAAGTCACGAAACGTATAGGGATACCAGCACCAAATAAATAACTACGAAGATGACTCGCCGTAAGCGCCCAACAGCAACAAAATGTTTTTACTCTTGGGATTGTTACCACCTCCACACTTGTCCTACAGCATTAATTTTGGTATCAATGGACTCGCAATGAAATTCCCAACACGGTGATATGAATATAAACGTAGAATAATGATCGCGGCCCACCCGCAAGAGTGTGGGAAGTGGTGAAATTGTTACCCGGTATCGGTGACGGGACGACACATGTGCGATACGGCGCTTTGAAAGTTCATACTTATTTCACTGTCCTGACATTATTATTCTATGTACGTCATTCATTTTTGTGTCAATGTGTTCGCAATAGAATGTTCTATGAGCCCGTAGGTAAAAAAGATCAACAAAGCGTAAGATAGAATAGCGCCAAATATAAAACAACGCTGGAACATATCAGTGAGCGTCAAACACACACGAAATGTTTTTACTTTTGTTATGTTTGTCAAGTTTATACTTGTTGCACACAGTTATTTTTGGTTGTACATTGATCGGAATAAAATTCCCTAAACAGACATATGCATATAATACATGGTATGGGGGAAGTATTACCAGTATAAACGGCTAGAGTCAGAGTTATCTGACAAAACCGTCTCGTCAAATGGCAGTGTGCCAGACATCTCGGGTTCTGATTCGGTTACTGCTTCAGCTTGAGGTGTTGAAGTGAACAAGGGCCGCCTCACACCAGGAGTTTGCATGGCGTCAGCATAGGCAGCACCTATGTCATCATTTATGTCTGGAGCGTGCCGCAAGTGTTGAGATACTGTTGCTGTTTGAGGCCAATCTTCCGGGTCCCAGCACAATAGGGCCAAATTTGCCACCTCGTGGAACTGTAGCAATATTAGCTTTTTTTGATCAGTTGTGTTGTATTTGTACAAAACAAAGGCATTATGCAAAGCCATTTGCAGGAAATAAAACGTTATCTTTTAGGTCCACTTGTGAGTTTTCCTGGTAAAATGGTAATACTATTTGATCGAAGTGGTCCACACCTTTCATGAATTTATTGTACCATGCAGCCTAGTGGTGAGAAAGAGAGCCTCATGGCGCGCAGTTTGAAACCAACCCAAAGTAAATCGGATTAAAATTGAATTTTATACAAATATTTTTTTCAGGACATCATTTTATGTTCACATCGCGGAAGCGGGTAGGCGAAACAGGACTCCAGGCGGAGTCCTGATCCGCACAAAGTGTTAAGATCAGGGTCAGCAAAGTCAGGGTTAGGGGGCATGGGTAAACTGAGCAAAGACGGAGGGAAGGAAGCGGGAGAACAGACCAGAGGTGGACGGGCGGGGTCCGGAGGAGGAGGAAGAGGAGGAGACAACCGAGAGGAGCAGTCAAGGACAGCAGCAGGAAGAGGGAAGCGCACCTCAGCTAGAGCAGCAACCGAGAGGGAAGCGGGGGCCAAAGAAACCTCCACAGCAGGAACAGGGGGCGCAACCACTGAAATGGGACGGGAAGGAGCGATGGAGTCAATAGTAGGGGCCGAGGAAAAAAGCGAAGCCTTCTTACCCGCCGGGAAGGAGGAAGGAGAGGAGCCAGGCTTACGCTTCTGACTTAACACTTTCTCGCATCCGAGCAGACCGTGGTTGTCACCAATATTATTAATCACACCGCGGGCGTGACCCTCTCGGGAGTCACGAGAAAAAAATATTTGTATAAAATCCATTTATTATCCGATCAACTTGGGAATAGTTTACAAATGTTTGCCATGAAATTTACGTTTTTTCTAATAGCCGAACAGCTTATTAAAGAAAACGGTGTGGCAGTGAATCATCGTGGTAAAACAATTGTATTATTGACACAACGAGTATAATCGACGTAGTTTTTATATATGTTGCTGGTCGAACGCATCCTTATGTGACCTTTAATACTTATATTCTTATACAGAGCACCACTTGGTTTCCGAACTTTAGTTATCCGAAACTTCCAGTTTCCCGATTGGGGTTGGGGAGTCATGCTACCCGAACAAAGTTCGGGTAGGAAGGGGTCCACCAAGCGTCACGATGGCTTGTGGTGGTGGGTGGGCGATGGTCCAGTTTGCCCACTGTGACTTCACAGATTCACGGCCTATTATTCCTATTATTTTGAATTGCCATAAGGCTGGAATGTTCATTCTGTGCTTTTGTTTTACATATCTGCACAATCAAGAAACATCTGTGCACCATGTTGGCTCCAAATGCACGCATTGCGTCAGTGATGGCTGACTGGTGGATGGACGATGGAGCTTAGGTGGGAGGCAGTATGAATGAGGGGGGGGGGGGGGGAAATCAGTGAGAGAGGGGGGGGGAGAGAGATGCTAGGAGGGAGGGGGAGGTAGGGAGAGATGTTAGGAGGTAGGGAGAGATGCTAAGAGGGAGGGGGAGGTAGGGAGAGATGCTAGGAGGTAGGCCGGAAGGGATGGAAGTAGTGAGAATTAGGGAGGGAAAGGCAGGCTGGCAGGCACAGGCAGGCAGGCACAGGCAGGCAGGCACAGGCAGGCAGGCACAGGCAGGCAGACAGGCAGGCAGGCAGGCTAGCTTACAGGCAGGGAGTGAGTGGTAGTCACGCGGTTGAACCGCGTGACCTTGAGAGATGGGATGTAGGGGGGCGGGTGGTTTGCTGGTGGTGGGGGTGAGACCGGCTCATTCCCGAAGATAAGCCTAACACACACTACCCGTTAGCATGATGGCAGGGAGGGAGGCAGGCTGGCTGGAAAGGAAGCAGGCTGCCAGGCTGGAAAGGAGGCAGGCTGCCAGGCTGGGAAGGAGGCAGGCTGGCAGGCTGGGAAGGAGGCAGGCTGGCAGGCTGGGAAGGAGGCAGGCAGGCAGGCTGGGAAGGAGGCAGGCTGGCAGGCTGGGAAGGAGACAGGCTGGCAGGCTGGGAAGGAAGCAGGCTGGCAGGCTGGGAAGGAGGCAGGCTGGGAAGGAGGCAGGCAGGCAGGCTGGGAAGGAGGCAGGCAGGCAGGCTGGGAAGAAGGCAGGCTGGGAAGGAGGCAGGTAGGCAGGCTGGGAAGAAGGCAGGCAGGCAGGCTGGGAAGGAGGCAGGCTGGGAAGGAGGCAGGCTGGCAGGCTGGGAAGGAAGCAGGCTGGCAGGCTGGGAAGGAGGCAGGCTGGGAAGGAGGCAGGCTGGCAGGCTGGGAAGGAGGCAGGCTGGCAGGCTGGGAAGGAGGCAGGCTGGCAGGCAGGGAAGGAGGCAGGCTGGGAAGGAGGCAGGCTGGGAAGGAGGCAGGCTGGCAGGCTGGGAAGGAGACAGGCTGGCAGGCTGGGAAGGAAGCAGGCTGGCAGGCTGGGAAGGAGGCAGGCTGGGAAGGAGGCAGGCAGGCAGGCTGGGAAGGAGGCAGGCAGGCAGGCTGGGAAGAAGGCAGGCTGGGAAGGAGGCAGGCAGGCAGGCTGGGAAGAAGGCAGGCAGGCAGGCTGGGAAGGAGGCAGGCTGGGAAGGAGGCAGGCTGGCAGGCTGGGAAGGAAGCAGGCTGGGAAGGAGGCAGGCTGGGAAGGAGGCAGGCTGGCAGGCTGGGAAGGAGGCAGGCTGGCAGGCAGGGAAGGAGGCAGGCTGGCAGGCTGGGAAGGAGGCAGGCTGGGAAGGAAGCAGGCTGGGAAGGAGGCAGGCAGGCAGGCAGGCTGGGAAGGAAGCATGCTGGCAGGCTGGGAAGGAGGCAGGCTGGGAAGGAGGCAGGCTGGGAAGGAAGCAGGCTGGCAGGCTGGGAAGGAGGCAGGCTGGGAAGGAGGCAGGCTGGGAAGGAGGCAGGCTGGGAAGGAGGCAGGCTGGGAAGGAAGCAGGCTGGCAGGCTGGGAAGGAGGCAGGAAGCGATATATGGGTGTTGAAGTGAACCACGTGACCTTTGAGAGTGTGTGTGTGTGTGTATGGGTATGGGGGTGGGGGAGGTGTGTCAATGGTGGGGGGAGAGGGGGAGGTGTGTCGGTGGTGGGGGAGGGACTGGCTGACTCCGTAAGCCTAACCACACTCCACAGACCTGTGACCCAGATTTGTTTCTTAAATGTACAGTACATCATCGTATATTTTAGGCAGGATGTGCCTGCAGGTTGTCAGGATGTGCCTGCAGGCTGGCAGGATGTGCCTGCAGGCTGGCAGGATGTGCCTGCAGGCTGGCAGGATGTGCCTGCAGGCTGGCAGGATGTGCCTGCAGGCTGGCAGGCAAGCTGGCAGGCAGGCTGGCAGGATGTTCCTGCAGGCTGGCAGGATGTTCCTGCAGGCTGGCAGGATGTGCCTGCAGGCTGGCAGGATGTGCCTGCAGGCTGGCAGGATGTTTTTGCAGGCTGGCAGGATGTGCCTGCAGGCTGGCTGGCAGGATGTTCCTGCAGGCTGGCAGGAAACATCCAGAGGATGTTTGCCAGACGTGTTAATAATCAGTTAGGAACAATTAAGGACTTTTATAAAGCGGATCAGGACTTCACTTATTGATGAGTACAAACAAAACACGGTCGCATTTACGCCATGAACCTGACGATTTTTTTCCCTAGAGTTTTTTTCATAAATTTTTCGGAAAAATTTCTTTTTACATTTCTAGTTTATTTTTTCCCCTCTATTTCTCGTATACGAACTTACATGTTAACCGACGGGTCTCGTCCCCAAGGGGTTCGGAAACCAAGTGGTGCTCTGTAGAACATTCTATTGCGAACACATTGGTACAAAAATGAAATACATCGAAAAATAATGTCAGGACAGTGAATTGAATATACACTTTTCAAAGCGAGTTTCTCCAATATGCCGCCACGGGTAACACTTCGGCCACTTCCACACTGTTTTGGGTGGGCTACGACATTGAATCTATATTTATATGCTTATGTCCGTGTAGAGAATTTTATTGTGATTCCAATGATACCACAATTAGCGATGTAGGACAACTGTAGGCTTCGCAACCATTAAGAGAGTGGAAACATTTTGTTGCTGTTTGGCGCTCTCGGCGAGTGATCTGAATAGTTTTTTATTTGGTGTTGATAGTCCTTATGCTTTGGCGGCATTTTATAGGTATGTTCTTATAGACAATTTTATTGCGAACACAGTGATACCAAATTCAAATACGTGCGCCTTCAATTATTGTCAGGACAGTCAAAAGAGTGTACACTTTTTCGGTCTTACCGCGTAGGCGCGCGAACCGCCGAAAGCGCATAGGGTATGATTTTTTTCCGAACGCTGAGAGCGCGAAAGTGATAATTATTAATTTAACGCCGAGAGCGCGAAAGTGATAATTATAAATTTAACACTTTCGCCCGGGCATGACGCAGCATTGCGTCATCCGTTTACTGGCGGTAATACCGGGGATGACGCAGCATTGCGTCATCCACTTTAAATAATCGCCAAAAATCAGGTTTTTATCCGATTTTTTGGGGACTGGTTTTAAAATGTGCGCCGATGTCTTCCCATTTTCTTTGTTGAGCCTCGTGGCCCTCAAGTGGCTTGGCACACGATGTCGGCCCATTGTTTTCGCTCCACTGTTGTGATCAATGTCGCCTCCCCTCACATCTCAAACGTGTGAACATTTCGTCTATTTTCCGTGGCTATATTTCTTACTGCGGCTTTAGAAACTATCTACGCTTACTCCACGATGGATAGTGATCATGAACAAGGCCTTTCCAGGAAGAAAATTGTGAAAGAAAGGCTTGAAAAGGAAGGGAATTGGGAGTGTAGCTGGAAGGCGTCTGAGCACTCACTCGCGGCTAACGCATGGCCCGTCTTCAACTCGTCGGCGGTTGGAGCGTAACCAGGTTTTTTATTTTATATGCTAATGTTCCTCTAGAGAATTCTATTGCGAACCCATTGAGACCAAAATGAAAGACCTAGGATAAAAATTGAGGTGACCAGAGTGAAAATAGTGAAAACATTTTATCGTGTTTGTGCACTCCTGGGTAACTCATTCGCACTTTCTCTGTTTTCTGCGGGTAATTATCCAGGCTTTTGGAGTTTATATGCATTTAGTACTGTAGAGAATTCTATTGCGAACACAATGATACCAAATTTAATCTCGTAGGACGAGAATTAAGGTGACAAAGTTGAAGAGAGTATACACGTTTCAGAATTTACGCGCGCTCCCGTGACACCCTGGGTCCCATATCGCACAGTTGAAGGGTGGAGCGCGGGGTACGCCAAAGTGTTAACATACTTGGTACAACATGTCACAAGTTAGGCTTAGTTATAAATGCACACAAAACCAAATATGAGTATAGGAAACAAAGAAATATAACACTTTAAATGGTGTGGAACTGAGCCGTGTTCAGAAGTACAAGTATCTGGGCATGTATGTTGGATACACATGTGAGAGTAAAAATGCTGAAATAAATCATATCAGCACCTTATGTACAGCCCGTCTGCATTCTCTAAAAGCACTGGCTTTTTCTGGTAAAGGTGTAGGGGTACCTATCTTGCGGATGTTATACATAAGCACTGTTCGGTCCCTGATAGACTACGCAGCACCTGTTTTGTCTTACACCGGCCAAGGCAGAATTAAAAAAATAGAGCTGATACAGAATGAGGCTATGAGGATTATTCTTGGATGTCAAAGAAATGCAATGATTGAAATAATGAGAATGGAATTAAATTTACAAAGTGTGTATGATAGAGTACATGACATTAACACTAGAGTATCTATTCATTTCGTGCGGAGAAACGGAGGGGATAAGCTGTTTCAGAGCGTTCAGACCTGCTTGAGTGACGTACACACTTCCAGGAAACTGAGGGAGACACGCTACATGAGGGAATGAGCTCATGACCTCAGGGAATACGATGTACTTGACTGCTGTAAACCCTCTCCCCAGTGTAATAGGTCTGCTCCCTGGAAAGTACAGAAAATAGACGTCGAAATTGTACCCCTCAAGTTGAAAAAGATTCATCATGAACCGGGACAGTTACGGTGTTTGAATGGAAGCATGATATCTCAGGTACCAAGAGGCAACACTTTACATGTATATTGTGACGGGTCGGTGGCGGAGGATGGCAGGGCAGGGTGTGGTGTCCTAAAAAGAGAATATACTGAGTTTGGGACTGTGGACAGGAAAATTGAACTCCAACTTAGTAATTATATATCATCCACACAAACTGAACTACAGGCCATTCTGGCGTGTTTGGAGGAAGTACGTCGTGACGACAAAGATGTTTTTGTATTTGTCGATAGCCGAGGAGCACTTGATTCCTTAAACAGTCGAAACCCAGTCTTCATGTCCATAGTTGAAGATTGTAAGGATAACTGAGATACAGCTGAAAGGTCATAGTGTGAAATTCACTTGGATTCCATCTCATGTTGGAATGGTGCTCAACGAGGTAGCGGATGACTTGGCCAAATGTGCCACATCAAAACCACAAGTTGACATTGAATGTGAATTCACAATGAGACAAATAAGAAGCAAAATCAGAAATATTCAGGCACAGGCAGAAGTGGAGAGGTATAATGTATGAGAGAAGTCAAACCATGCAACACTACATGTATGCGAGTCAAAACACCCATTTCACTTATGGTAAAAGGAGAAATGCTTGGAGTGACTCTGTGCACATGCGGCTCAGGCTTGGGTACAAATATTACTGGGAATATGGGATATGATAATGTTCATAATAATGACACGAAGTGTAAACTATGTGGTATGTTAAGGTCCACTTTCCTGGATTTTCGACTTGGAATTACGGGCGTTTTCCCTAACCGCTTGTCAGATCACGACGTAAATTTACGGTGCGGTTTAAAATATTTGTAAAAAATCCAGTTTAAATCCGATTTACTTGGGGTTTGTTTCAAACTCCGCGCCATGAAATTCCCGTTCTCTCGGGTAGGCCGCAAGTCACGTCGGCCTACTGGGTCACGTGACAGGCCCATTGTTTTGTTGTCACGTGGAGCGATCGGATCTCTCTCCCCTCGGCTCTCCCCTCGCCCAACCTACACAATGCAGACACAAAGAAAGTTCAGAAAAGAAAACGAGTTCGCAGGGCAGATGGAACAGTAAGACTACAGCAGGTTGTGAACAAACCACAGGCAATTGTTGACTACAATAAGTTCATGAAGGGTGTTGACCACTTTGATCAAATGGTAAAGTATTACCATTTCGCAAGGAAATGTCACAAGTGGACCAAGAAAATAACATTTTATTTCTTGCAAATGGCATTGCAAAACGCTTATGCATTGTACAAGGCCAACACAGATGATCGAAGGAAACTAACTCTGCTCCAGTTCCATGAAGTTGCTATTTGGTCTTTATTGAAATTTGACAAGGCAGAGTGGCCTGCAACAACTACACCATCTCCACATCTAGTTCATGCTCCAGACATAAATGATGACACTGGTCCTGTGTATCCTGCTGCTGACCCGTCAACACCTGGCCCGTCGGGTGTAAGGCGCCCTCTCTTCATGTCTACACCTAGTGCTGAAGCTGAATCTGATGAAGATAATTCATATTCCACATTAGTGTTTGAAAACAATAGTGAGAGCGACGATTCAGACAGTAGTTTATTGCCAACCCAGAGACAACAGCGACGTGTTGTTATAGCAGAGACTCACCTGAACTATAAATTGAAACATGAGCTGGTAAAAATCCCCAAACGTCGCAGGTGTGAAGTGTGTTCAAAGTCGGGTATCAGGAAGGAAACTGGTATAGTGTGCAAGACATGCAATGTTCCACTTTGCGTCATACCTTGTTACACCACTTATCACAGGAAAAGGGTGTATTGGGTGGACAAGAAATAACCACCCACACCAGCTTCACTCCACCTAGGAACATCTGTTGAGCAACTTCAGGAATCAGTACCTGAAGGAGGTGGAGTGGAGATAAAATGCTCAACTTATTTTACTACAATCGTCTTTGCTTTGGTAAGTACACATAATTGTCTTAGATTGTTTCAGTATTGTAGTCTATTTTCTTAGGAATATTTTGATACCTAAATGAGAACTGTAGCACGAAAACTAAAGTAAGTATACAGGAAACAAGAGAAACTTTTTTTGTGGGTGTTGCGGGTGTGAGTTGGAGTGTCAAGAGCGGGTTCCGGTTGTGTGTTTTCCGTCATCTCTACAGCTGTGAATTCCAAGGAATTGTATTTGATATGCATATGTCTGTGTAGGGAATTTTATTCCGAACACTATACAAAAAAAAAAAAAACGGTGCGAAACAAGTATAAACTTGAAAAACATGAGCAAAGTAAAAACTTTTGACGCTCACGGGTACAAACACGCGTAAGATTTTATTCCCCGCAAATTTATTTGACACTGTGTTGGCCAACTCTACCCATGTTCTTATAGAACTTTCTATTGCGAACACATTGCTATAAAAATGAAATACGTAGCTCCAGAAATAATGTCAGGACAGTGAAATAAATATAAACATTCAAAGCACTGCATCACACCAGTGTCGTCGCTGCTGAAATCACGGCTAACGCTTCGCCCAGTTCCCACACTCGTGCGGGTCACCCGATACCATAATTAGACATTGATAGGCATATGTCTGGGTGGGGAATTTTATTGCGAGTTCAGTGATATCAAAATGAGCGCTGTAGGATGACTGTGTGGCTGGCAACAAACGAAAGAGTATGAACATTTACTTCCTGTTTGGGTGTCACGGCGAGTCATCTTCGTGTTTATTTACTTCGTGGTGGGATACCAAATGCTTGGGTGACATTTTATACATATGATCTTGTAGAGAATTTTATTGCCAACGCATTGATACCAAAATGAAAAACGTAGCTCGAGAATTGATGTTAGGAGCATGAAAAAATTATAAACTTTTTTGTGTTTACGCTTGAGCGCCCAGAACGCCGCGCGCACAACCCTTTTTTTTCCAGCTAGTGCCGCGTACATCATGTACTGTATTAACATGATGTACTGAATGGGGTGAGAATAGCTTGAGCTACCTCATCTCTTTGTGTGTATTTTACCTCAATAAACTTACCTCAATAAACTTATTTCAATTTCAACTACACGTCAGTAAGAAGAGAGGCAGAGAGGAACTTTGAGAACGGTATAGCAGACAAATGTATATCAAATCCAGGTCTTTTCTATAAATTCATTAAAAGCAAGCTGCAGGTAAAGGATACTGTAATATTCAGAAGTTGAAAATGGGGGGACAGATACACGGAAAATGGAAAAGAAATGTGTGAAACATTAAATGAAAAGTTCCAAAGTGTGTTTGTACAAAATGAGATCTTCAGAGAACCAGACGCAATAAGAATTCCAGAGAACAATATAGAGCATATAGAGGTGTCTAGAGATGAAGTGGAAAATATGCTAAAGGAGCTAAGTAAGAACAAAGCAGTTGGTCCAGATGGAGTTTCACCCTGGGTTCTGAGAGAATGTGCTTCTGAGCTCAGCATTCCACTTCACCTGATCTTTCAGGCATCCCTGTGTACAGGAGTCATAGCAGACATGTGGAAACAGGCTAACATAGTTCCAATCTACAAAAGTAGCAGCAGGGAAGACCCCCTCAATTATAGACCTATACAGTATCACTGACAAGTGTAATAGTGAAAATATTGGAAAAAATAATAAAAACTAAATGGGTAGAACACCTGGAGAGAAATGATATAATATCAGACAGACAGTATGGTTTCCGATCTGGAAGATCCTGTGTATCGAATTTACTCAGTTTCTATGATCGAGCCACAGGGATTTTACAGGAAAGAGATGGTTGGGTTGACTGCATCTATCTGGACCTAAAAAAGGCTTTCGACAAAGTTCCACATAAGAGGTTGTTCTGGAAACTGGAAAATATTGTAGGGGTGACAGGTAAGTTTCTAACATGGATGAAAGATTTTCTGACTGATAGAAAAATGAAGGCAGTAATCAGAGGCAATGTATCGGACTGGAGAAATGTCACAAGTGGAGTACCACAGGGTTCAGTTCTTGCACCAGTGATGTTCATTGTCTACATAAATGATCTACCAGTTGGTATACAGAATTATATGAACATGTTTACTGATGATGCTAAGATTATAGGAAGGATAAGAAACTTAGATGATTGTCATGCCCTTCAAGGAAGACCTAGACAAAATAAGTATATGGAGCACCACTTGGCAAATGGAATTTAATGTGAATAAATGCCATGTTATGGAATGTGGAATAGGAGAGCATAAACCCCACACAACCTATAAATTATGTGAGAAATCCTTAAAGAATTCTGATAAAAAAAAAAAGAGAGATCTAGGGGTGGTTCTAGATAGAAAACTATGTTCTGAGGACCACATAAAGAAAGTTGCGCAAGGAGCCTATGCCATGCTTTCTAACTTCAGAATTGCTTTTAAATACATGGATGGCGAAATACTAAAGAAATTGTTCACGACTTTTGTTAGGCCAAAGCTAGAATATGCAGCGGTTGTGTGGTGCCCATATCTTAACCCTTAAGTTGCGCAACACATCACATGATGGGTTGAGTGACCTGCTATAAATTGCGCATCTCATCATATGATGTATTGGAGTACTACGCACGATTTAAACAGCACGCGGATACACGGAGTTAACCTCACCTTCATCAGGGCTATTGTAAACAGACTCCATTTAAAAAAAAATCGTGGGCCAAATTCACGGGTGTGAGAGGCCTCAGTATTGAGTGAGCCACCAAGCCTGACGCACGCAGCATGAGCTCACAACACTGCTGTTCAGCTTGTGACCACAGCATCACCTAAAAATACCATAATACAGTATACATGTTCATGCTATTATTTAGCGATGATATTATTACAAAAGACCCCTGACTGTGATAAAAATGATCAGGTTTCGAATAATAGCTGGATTGTTGTGATAATTAGCGCTGTAGTGGGAGGAGTAATCTTGGTGGGGAGGAAGGTAGCATTGTCTGCTGACTCTGTGTGACCACCTTTTACTGTCTGGACTCACTATACCAGCTTAGTTGTTTGCTATGGTGAACAAAACATGCAGATACTTATATATAATGTCTGTATATAAAAGCAAAAACAGTATTGTGGGAGGAGAATGGTGGTGAGTCAGGTGAGTCAGGTGAGGGAGGGAGGGAGGGAGGGAGTGGCAGCCAGTGGCGGGCTGCCACTGCCACTCAGCATACCAACTTAGTGGTTCGTTATGGTGAACATGAATGTAGATACTTATATATACAGTAATCTGTATATACAGTGTAATAACAGCAAAAGGAGTGTGGGGGAGAAGCCATTTTGGTGATGGGTGTGGCAACATCTGCATGATTTGTCATGTTGGTAGAGGTGGCCACTGTGCTCTTTGGGCATTATACCGGCTTAGTTGAAGAGTTATGGTGAACAAAACATGTAGATACTTATTACCCTATATACAGACATTATATATAACACCACAAACAGTATTGTTGGGGGTGAAATTTTAGTGCGTCTCACTTTGAATGTGTGAGGGAAGCAGCCGCCACCTGACTGTGTGTAGCGACGTCTCTTAGTGCCTGAACTAACTATATCAACTTAGTTGTACAGTTGAGGTGAACAAAACATGTAGATACTTATATATAACGTCTGTATGTAGTGAATAAAAGCAAAAACAGTATTGTGGGAGGAGAATGTGGGTGAGTTGAGGGAGGGAGGAAGTAGCAGCCAATGGCAGGCTGCCACTGGCTGCTACTGTCACTGCCACTCAGCATACCAACTTAGTGGTTCGTTATGGTGAACACGAATGTAGATACTTATATATAACGTCGGTATATAGTGAATAAAAGCAAAAACAGTATTGTGGGAGGAGAATGTGGGTGAGTCAGGTGACTTGAGGGAGGGAGGAAGTAGCAGCCAGTGGCGGGCTGCCACTGCCATTCAACATGCCAACTTAGTGGTTCGTTATGGTGAACACGAATGTAGATACTTATATATAACGTCTGTATATAGTGAATAAAAGCAAAAACAGTATGGTGGGAGGAGAATGTGGGCGAGTGAGGTGTTGAGGGAGTGAGTGGCTGGCTGGTACACGGCGGTCACTCCTTGTTACTTTTTGACTCATGATAGCAACTTAGTGGTTCGTTATGGGGAATAAAACATGCAGATACTTATATATAACCTGTGTATATAGTGTAATAACCGACAAAGTATTTGTTCACTGTTTGATGAACATAATTGAATCAACAATATGCACACAATATTTTTGAGTACAGCGATGATTCACTCATTTTAATATATAAATATATCACACTACACACTATTGAATAATATTACAGCAAAAAAACTAAGAAAAATAATCAGAGACATTGAAATAATTAGATAATTATCTCTTTGTGGCCACTCCTGCCTGACAGCTGGGAGCAACAGACCATCTGGGACGCACGCTGAGTCAGCGCCTGTTTTTTGCCAGACTTCCCCGCCCTATAGCGGGCAATATATACCACTTACGATTTTTTTATTATTTTTTCCATGATCAGAAAACACAAGTTAACAGGTTTAGAAGAAAATATATATATATATTTTTTTTTTTTTGGGTATGTGCCTGTGGGTGACAAATGCTAATTAGCCCTGAGCAACACAAGGGTTAAGCAACACATCAACAAACTGGAAAAGGTGCAAAGACATGCCACTTAGTGGCTCCCAGAACTGAAGGGCAAGAGCTACGAGGAGTGGATAGAGGCATTATATATGCCAAAACTAGAAGACAGAAGAAAAAGAGGTGATATGATCATTACATACAAAATAGTAACAGGAATTGATAAAATCGACAAGGAAGATTTCCAGAGACCTGGAACTTCAAGAACAAGAGTTCATAGATTTAAACTAATTAAACAAAGATCCCGAAGAAATCACTTTCGCAAACAGAGTGGTAGACGGTTGGAACAAGTTAAGTGAGAAGGTGGTGGAGGCCAAAACCGTCAAAAGTTTCAAAGCGTTATATGACAAAGTGCTGGGTAGAGGGGACACCATGAGCGTAGCTTGTATCCTGTAACTACACTTAGGTAACTTAGGTACACTTAGGTAATTACTAGGGCTGCCCGCACCGCAGACAGTAGGGTGCGGTAAGCTGAAAACCTCAGGAAAGACGGAACCGATGCACCCGGGGTGACACAGAACCGAACCCGAGGAGGGGCAGACACCAAATCCAATTTGTACGCAGAGGGGGGAAAAGAGAACCCCACTCCTTGTAACAGTAAGCCCCGCTCAGAGGGCAGAAAAACCCAGGCAGGGTCTAACGGGACCCAAGATCCCCAAGTCTGCTCCAACCAACCTAGCGCGTTGCAACAACCTAAAGTGCACATGCAACGCCTGCATCACCTCTACCCGCAAAAGATCATCATTAGTTTGGGTAAACCGAGTCACCAGCAAGCAACAAAACTCGCAGGACTCCGGGTCGAAAGAGTCACCGACCCAACAGGCAGCGTGATGGAGGCAAAAACCAGTGAGGGTCACCCTAAGACAAGGGGACTGAGCAACCCTCGAACTCACACGAAGCGAGGAGGGGACTCAGAGGTCACATCCATTGGACCCGTGCACCCCCTGGGGTTTCCCAGGGTCCTGAGACGGAACTCACACTCAGGGAATCCCAGGCAGGGTACTGCTAACCAGCGCCCAAAACTACCGAGCAACTCTCTAAAGCTGAACCTCAGGAACATGTACACTCACGGGGACCTAGCAGGGGGTGCCACCAGAAAAGAACGTATGCAGGTCAAGTACAAAGGGGTAACAAGCAAGGCAGATCCCCCAACAAGGCAAAAAGAAAAAGAAAACCCCGCAAGAGGACAACGTACCCAAAAGGAACAGAGCCGGCCGCTATGAATGGTGAAAACAAGCAGCGCAGCACCCTGCGCCCCTTACTAGTGCAATCCGCCACTAACCCTAAGGTAAACAAGGGAGACAAAACCCTCTAGCACCCAAAGGGCGGCTGAAAAACCGAGCAGTGAAACGGCCTAACAGAGGCAGGACCCAAAGAACTTGTGGAAGGTGGCCCCAAGCTCCCAGGGCAGTACATACAGGGCACCTAGAGACGATAACCCTGGGTGCATGCAGCTTAGTACTGTAAAATAACTCATGTCTTGCGCAACCCCTGGAGGACAGCCACCACACTCAAAGCACAGCGCTGAAAATCACTGGAGCCAGAGCACACGACCTTCACCTCTAGCATCAACCTTAGAACTGAAGGGTGGATGGCTGGAGCGTGGGTCAGGGGCTTCCCCCTTCCCCCTCCCGGGGAGGGGGATGCTGCGTAGACAGTGGGCCGGCGACATGTGACATCATGCTTGTTTGCTCGTTTCTTTTTGGGGAGTTCTATCCACTTGTTCGGCTTTTTGTAGCAATTTTCACCAGAATAGGGGTTTGTTTTGGGACGCTTACCTTTCTGGATGCCTGACCCGGTTGATAGCAGACATAGAATGCTTCCAACCACATGAGGGTTTCTATAGGCCATTGCTCCCCTTGCCTCTCTGAGGGGGTCCAGGTTCTGGCATGTGGTCCCGGGTAGACCCACACAACTCTATACACATGACTGATGTCAAAGCCTGACATTAGCATATCAGCCTGGATAGCTCCAGGGAGCCAATGGGTCTCCCTCCCCCCCCCCCCCCAGAAAAATCACTGAATGTGGTGAAATGCTAATTTCTGAGTGAGCACCAGAGGCTCCCGGACACCCTCCCTCCTTCTTGGAGTCGGTGTGTTCCATTATCATTAGAACCGAGGGGTGGTGTGGGCTGGTTGAGCCGGTCTCCCCCACCTCCTCCCCCAATGAGAGGAGGTGGGGGCAAACTCATGCTAGTTTCACAAAAATTTTTGGTTATTTAATTTTCATAGTTGGGAAAGGAGGGGGGGGGGGGTTCCTTTGGCAGTTTTTGAGGGTGCAGTCTTGGTTTTAACCATGCAGTAGTCTATTATGATTTTCCTACCTTTCTGGGTGCCTTCCCTTGGATGGTGGCAAAGATGATAAACTTTATATTTAACATGTTCATAGGCCACCACTCCCTGTGCCGGGGAGGAGGGACAAATTCTGCCTCATGGACCCCAGTAGGCCAATAAGAACTGTGACTGATGGCACCTAGTAAAATGGAAGCTATCAGTGTGATAGCTTCCAGGGCTCACTCAGAAATTGGTGTTTGATTATATTCAATGCCATTTTTTTTGTACTTTAATTTCTAGGAATTTATTGGTTAATTTTAAGCATGACATTATATGCAATATGTAAATATTTTAAATTAAAAGTATAAAGTTGGTAGACAATTTTGGGTTGGTCTAACACCAAGTCAAGTCCTAACACCACATTTGTGTTGAGCAAATAACTTACCTCAACACCACAGGTGTGGCCTGAGCAAATAACTAACCTCAACACCACAGGTGTGAGCTGAGCAAATAACTAACCTCAACACCACAGGTGTGGCCTGAGCAAATAACTAACCTCAACACCACAGGTGTGGGCTGAGCAAATAACTAACCTCAACACCACAGGTGTGGGCTGAGCAAATAACTAACCTCAACACCACAGGTGTGGGCTGAGCAAATAACTAACCTCAACACCACAGGTGTGGGCTGAGCAAATAACTAACCTCAACACCACAGGTGTGGGCTGAGCAAATAACTAACCTCAACACCACAGGTGTGGGCTGAGCAAATAACTAACCTCAACACCACAGGTGTGGCCTGAGCAAATAACTTACCTCAACACCACAGGTGTGGCCTGAGCAAATAACTAACCTCAACACCACAGGTGTGAGCTGAGCAAATAACTAACCTCAACACCACAGGTGTGGCCTGAGCAAATAACTAACCTCAACACCACAGGTGTGGGCTGAGCAAATAACTAACCTCAACACCACAGGTGTGGGCTGAGCAAATAACTAACCTCAACACCACAGGTGTGGGCTGAGCAAATAACTAACCTCAACACCACAGGTGTGGGCTGAGCAAATAACTAACCTCAACACCACAGGTGTGAGCTGAGCAAATAACTAACCTCAACACCACAGGTGTGGGCTGAGCAAATAACTAACCTCAACACCACAGGTGTGGCCTGAGCAAATAACTAACCTCAACACCACAGGTGTGGGCTGAGCAAATAACTAACCTCAACACCACATGTGCGCGCTGTGCCAATGATCAATTCGCAGAGTTGTTTAAGAGGCGTGAGCACCAGTGGCGGGTCCTGGATTTTGATCTTGGCAATTTCATAGACGTGTTTAAGTGTTATTTTCCCACTCACTTCCCTTCCTGTAGGTATAGGAATACTGACAATTATTTCACAAACGGCAATAATAAAATACTGAATTTGTCGCACAAAATACAAAAGTGATTAAATTCAACTGGAAGAAGACAATATATTTATTTTTCTAAAATCATAATACAGGGGGTAAGTAATTAAGTATACAACATCAATATAATGTTTGGTAATAAATAAATTCAAACATTATAATGATGCATTTCAAAATAAAAAACCAGCGTTGAATGTAATGAAACGCCATTTTCTCGGTGAGACACGGAGGCTCCCTGGAGCTTACTAGGCTGATATGCTAATGTCAGGCTTTGGCATCAGTCCTGTGTATGGAGTTCAATGGGCCTACCGGGGACCACGAGCCAGAACCTGGGCCCCTCAGAAGAGGCAAGGGGAGCAATGGCCTATAGAAACCCCCATGTGGTTGGAAGCATTCTATGTCTGCCATCGACCGGGTCAGGTACCTAGAAAGGTAAGCATCCCAAAACAAACCCTATTCTGGTGAAAATATGGCTACCAAAAGCCGAACAAATGGATAGAACTCCTCTAAACGAAACGAGCAAACGATCAAGACGTCACACGTCGCCACGCCACTGTCTGCGCACCTCCCCCCTCTCTGGGAGTTGGAAGGGAAAGTCCCAGACCCCACACGCTGGCTATCCACCCTTTAGTTCTTAGGCTGGATGTCAAAATGCGCGAAAAACCGCTGTCCGGAGGGAGGGACGGATGCCTGGGAACCTCCGGGTCTCGCCCAGAAAATGGCGTTTCATTACATTCAACGCTGGTTTTCTGGGGGGAGCCCCTTCAGCTCCCTGGAGCTAACTACCCACAGAGGAAAAAAACATAGGGACTTACCTGGGAGGCAGTGGCTGCTCACTCCTCAACTCGAAGTCCAGACAACTGGCTGCAACCCCCAACCCAAAGCGACACAAGCCCGACTAGGCCCAGGGACGTTGACATGGTAACGAGCAGCCAGGACCCTCTTCGACCACCAAAAACCCTGTGCCCGAATATCAGCCCACAACATGTTGCCAAAGACGGCAGCAAGAGCAGCGAACTTACGAACGTCATGGACACGGGGATAAACCGCAGGCTGGCTACCCTTAATAACTCTGCGGATGACCTGGGAGACCTGCACCCGTGAACAGGGAAGAAGGGAAACTGGATCAATCCAAAGTGCGTCCCCGAACACAGAAGCCGTGGCGCCCAAATAACGGCGAAGAGCCACAACCAGACAAAACATAATGCACCCCCTGCCTAACCAACCAAGTATCCACAACCCAGGGACCCCTCCAGAAAGCAGCAGTCTCATTCTTCGCCAGAAAAGGAGACGGCTGCAAACGAACAAAACCATCATGAAAACTGAAAAAGCAGAAACCCCTGCGCTAGAGGAGAGCATGAAGCTCACCAACCCGACCCCCAGAGGCCAATGCCAACAGAAAGAGAGCCTTGGAGAAACAATCCTGAACCGAAGGAGCCACAACAAACCGAGGAGAAGAAAGATAAGAGAGCACTCTGTCCAATCGCCAGGGCGGCTTAGGTAGCGCATGAGCAGGCCGGAGGTGAAACAACGCCCGAGACAGCTTGTGAAACAGTGCAGAAGTAACGTCAATACCAAAAGCAAGCTGAAGCGGCTCCACCAGCGCCACAAGATACGTGGCGACAGTGTCAGGCATAAGGTGACGGTCCTGGAACAACCAAGAAAGAAAGAACAACACCACCCTAACAGAAAGCGAAGTACAACGATGAAGACGCAGGAAGAAACGGAAGGACTGCCAGGAAACTTTGTACTGCTGCCAAGACGAAACCCGCAGGTGGGACACTAACAAAGAAGCCACCTGATAACCATAGAGATGATGATAAACTCGAGTAAAAAATACCATATGCGAAGACTCAAGGAGAAGATCGAACCAGCCACGTGACGTTCCGGTCCAATGTGCTGGAAAAGGCGGAGCCGCAGGGAAACCTCCGGGTTCGGACACCGAGCAAGCAGCGCCTGAAACCACGGCTGGGCCGGCCACCACGGGGCCAACAGGACTACTCTCCCCTGGTAGGTCTCCAAGCGAGTCAGGACCTGGAGCAACAACTGAACTGGGGGAAAGAGGTACAGGAACCCCCACCTCAACCAGTCCTGCCGAAAGGCATCGACCCTGATGGCCTTGCAATCAGGGAAGGGCGCCACATACAGAGGGAGGCACCGCGACGACACCGACGCGAAGAGATCAACCTCGGGGCTTCCGATCCTCTGGCAAAGTGTACGGAAAGAGTCGGCGTCGACAGTCCATTCCGTGGACAGGGGAACGAAACGAGACAGGCTGTCGGCCAAGACATTGGACATTCCCTGCACGTGAACAGCCAAGGACTGCATCGAACCCCCCCATCCCCCCAGTTCAGGCAATGAACCACAGGGGAGCAATCCAAATGGAGCCGGATTGTTAATCCGCAGGCGACCAGAACCCTCTGAAGAGCAAACCACACCGCTGTGAACTCTCATACCGTGCTGTGGGCCCAACGAAAGGACGGACCCCACCGTCCTTGGCAAGCCTGGTGAGCACTGGTCACAAAACCCCAGCTGAGAGACGACGCGTCTGTGAACACATCGAGCGAGGGGTCGGGCAGGCGCCAAGGCACTGAACCTCGAAAAACCCGAAGAGGAAGCCGGCAACGCAGCAGCCGATGCAAGGCCCCCTGGGGCCGAACCCAGTGATCGGGATAAAGACGAAAGGGACGTTCCTGAAGGAACCAGAACAGTCGACGAAGCCAAACCCGACCCGGCGGGTAGACCATCATCGTGAAGTTCAGGCTCCCACACAGACTCTCGAGCAACTGATGGGTGACTTGGGAGCCCCCCAGAAACAGGCGCATGCGGGATCGCAGCCATAGGAGACTCCGGAAAAAGAGACACGGAAGGTCACGCAGGAGATAAGGCGCTAGGGCTGCCCGCACCACAGACGGTAGGATGCGGTAAGCCGAAAACCTCCGGAAAGATGGAACTGACACACCCGGGGGGACACGGAACCGAACCTGAGGAGGGGCAGACACCAAATCCAACTCGTACGCAGAGGGGGAAAGGCAAACCCCACTCCTCAAAACAATAAGCCCCGCTCAGATTGCAGAAAAACCCAGGTGGGGGACTAGTGGGGCCCAAGGCCCCCCAAGTCAGCCCCTCCCCCACCTCAGGATCCTCCTCCACAGGACCCGGGGCCGAGTCATCCCCCAAAGCACCAGCCCCTAAAGAAAAGGCCAGTGCAGCCGCGTAAGCCAGATGGAAGGGTTTATGAACGCCTCCATTGCCACACCGGAAGGGGCATCCACTGAGACTGCCTGGTTGAACCTGGTTGATGGGGTTCTGGGAGTTCTTCTACTCCCCAAGCCCGGCCCGAGGCCAGGCTTGACTTGTGAGAGTTTGGTCCACCAGGCTGTTGCTTGGAGCAGCCCGCAGGCCCACATACCCACCACAGCCCGGTTGGTCCGGCACTACTTGGAGGAATAAATCTAGTTTCCTCTTGAAGATGTCCACGGTTGTTCCGACAATATTTCTTATGCTTGCTGGGAGGACGTTGAACAACCGCGGACCTCTGATGTTTATACAGTGTTCTCTGATTGTGCCTATGGCACCTCTGCTCTTCACTGGTTCTATTCTGCATTTTCTTCCATATCGTTCACTCCAGTACGTTGTTATTTTACTGTGTAGATTTGGTACTTGGCCCTCCAGTATCTTCCAGGTGTATATTATTTGATATCTCTCTCGTCTTCTTTCTAGTGAGTGCATTTGGAGGGCTTTGAGACGATCTCAATAATTTAGGTGCTTTATTGCGTCTATGCGTGCCGTATATGTTCTCTGTATTCCCTCTATTTCAGCAATCTCTCCTGCTCTGAAGGGGGAAGTGAGTACTGAGCAGTACTCAAGACGGGACAACACAAGTGACTTGAAGAGTACAACCATTGTGATGGGATCCCTGGATTTGAAAGTTCTCGTAATCCATCCTATCATTTTTCTGGCTGTCGCAATGTTCGCTTGGTTATGCTCCTTAAACATTAGGTCGTCAGACATTATTATTCCCAAATCCTTTACATGCTGTTTTCCTACTATGGGTACATTTGATTGTGTTTTGTACTCTGTATTATGTTTAAGGTCCTCATTTTTACCGTACCTGAGTACCTGGAATTTATCACTGTTAAACATCATGTTATTTTCTGATGCCCAGTCGAAAACTTTATTAATATCAGCTTGAAGTTTTTCAATGTCTTCAGCCAAGATAATTTTCATACTGATTTTTGTGTCATCTGCAAAGGATGATATGAAGCTGTGACTTGTATTTTTGTCTATATCTGATATGAGAATAAGGAAAAGCAGCGGTGCAAGGACTGTACCCTGAGGTACAGAGCTTTTAACTGCACTTGGACTAGATTTTATATGGTTGACCGTTACTCGCCGAGTCCTGTTTCACAGAAAACTGAGTATCCAGCGTCCTACTTTACCGGTTATTCCCATTGACTTCATTTTGTGTGCTATCACGCCATGGTCACATTTATCGAAAGCCTTTGCGAAGTCCGTGTATATCACATCAGCATTCTGTTTATCTTCTAATGCCTCTGTGACTTTGCCGTAGTGCTCAAGTAGCTGTGAGAGGCACGATCTTCCCGCTCGAAATCCATGTTGGCCTGGGTTGTGAAGGTCATTGGTCTCCATGAAATTGGTGACCTGACTCCTAATCACTCTCTCAAATACTTTTATGATGTGTGATGTTAGTGCAACTGGTCTATAATTCTTTGCCAATGCTTTGCTCCCTCCCTTGTGTAGAGGGGCTATGTATGCTAGACATGTGTCATATGTCTATGTCTACCCGAGTCTCACGACCATCTAAACCCTGCCCCGACTCCAAAACCCTCAGACGCTTCGGGGCCGTAAGGAGGGTGAGGGGGAGAACCAAAATGAACCACAACAGGGGAAGGATGAGGGGGGGGGGGGATGGGTGTGGACTGAACCAAGGTCGAAGCGACCCTCCACCCCAAGTCCGGGGTCCCTATCAGCAAAACGGGGCAGCCTCGGGGCATCCGGGTGAGCAACCAACTGAGCGCGTTGCAACAACCTAAAGCGTACATGCAACGCCGACGCCGCCTGTACCCGTTGAAG
Source organism: Procambarus clarkii (assembly GCF_040958095.1). Lineage (NCBI taxonomy): Eukaryota > Metazoa > Arthropoda > Malacostraca > Decapoda > Cambaridae > Procambarus > Procambarus clarkii. The sequence continues at coordinate 45,411,579 of NC_091155.1, forward strand.
ATCATCATTAGACTGGGTAAACTGAGTCACCAGCAAGCAACAGAACCCGCAGGACTCCGGGTTGAAAGTGTCACAGACCCAACAGGCAGCGTGTCGGAGGCAAAATAAGTGAGAGTCACCCTGAGACAAGGGAACCGAGCAACCCTCAAACTCGCACGAAGCGAGGGGAAACTCCGGGGTCACATCCATCGAAACCACACGCCCCTGTGGGGTTTCCCAGGGTCCTGAGATGGAACTCACGCTCAGGGAATCCCAGGCAGGGTACTGCTAACATGTGCCCAAAACTACCAATCAACTTTCTAAAGCTGAACCTCAGGGACGTGTACACTCACGGGACCTACACTCAGGGGACCTAGCACCACCAGAAGAAAAATGTGCATTAGGGCAGATACCAAGGGGCAAGCAAGGCAGACTGCCCCCTTCCCCAATAAGGCACAAACAAAAAGAAAAACAAAACCCCGCAAGAGGACAACGTACCCAAAGGAACAGAGCCTGCCGCTATGAATGGCGAAAATAAGCTGCGCAGCACCCTGCGCCCCTTACTAGTGCAAACTGCCTCTTACCCTAAGGTAAACAAGGGAGACAAAACACCCAAGCACCCAAAGGGCGGCCAAAAAAAACTGAGCAGTTAAACAGCCCAGCAGAGGCAGGACCCAAAGAAATTGTGGAAGGTAACCCCAAGCCCCAGGGGCAGTACTTACAGGGCACCTAGGGAAGGTAACCCTAGGTGCATGCAGCCCGAGTACTGTAGAATAACTCCTGGCTCTCGCACCCCTGGATGACAGCCACTACACTCTAAGCACAGTGCTGAAAAGTCACTGGAGCCAGAGCACATGACCTCTGCCTCTAGCATCAGCCTTAGAACTGAAGGATGAATATTTGGCGAAAGGGTCTGGGGCTCCCCACATCCCCCTCCCGGGGAGGGGGGGGGGGGGGGGCTACACAGACAGCGGCGCGGGGACGTGTGATGTTATGCTCTTTTCTTTATTGGGAGATCTATCCACTTGTTTGGCTTTTGGTAGCAATTTTTACCAGAATAGGGGTTTGTTCTGGGACGCATACCTTTCTGGGTGCCTGACCCGGCAGACATAGAATGCTTCCAACCACACAGGAGTTTCTATAGGCCATTGCTCCCCATGCCTCTGTGAGGGGGGCCAGGTTCTGGCTCGTGGTGCCCGGTAGGCCCACAGAACTCCATACACATGACTGATGCCAACATCTGACATTAGCATATCAGGCTGGATAAGCTCTGGGGAGCTGAAGGGGCTCCCCCGAGAAAACAGCATTGAATGTAATGAAATGTCAGTTTCTGGGTGAGCCACAATCACACTGATTAAGTGCCATACTACTAGGTGTCACCAGTTGCAGAGTTTTATTGGCTTACTGGGGCCCACGAACCAGAACCAGTCCCCTCAGAGAGGTGCAGGGAGTGATGTTCTATGAACACTTTACATTTAAAATTTATCAGCTTTGCCACCATCCAAAGGAAGGCATCCAGAAAGATAGTTGGATCAAAACATGGGTTAAAACGAAACAGCAGCCTCAAAATTGTGATAAGAAGTCCCAAGCAATGAAAACAAACCACCAAAATTTAGTAAAATAGCTCTCCACTAGTTTGTACCCACCTGCCCCCTTGCCAGGAGGAGGAGGAGGAGGAGGAGGAGGAGGAGGAGGAGGAGGAGGGGGGGGGGGAGGAGGATGAGGACGAGGAGGAGGGAGCTGGCTGTACACAGGCCAGTTGTGCAGCTGGCTCAACTGGAAAGCAATTGGGAGTGTGCAGAGTGCCATATGGCATTTTTAGGTATAGTTAGCAATTCAAAACTCCTGTTGCTCACATTCTGTGCTCATGGACTCCAGTAATCAGACACAATTTTGAAAAAAAATCGTCAGCATCCGTACTGGCTGCAAGAGCCTCAGTATTGAGAAAGCATTCAAGGTGAGCATGCAAAGGCAGCTCACAGCAATGCTGTGCAGCTAGGGGCTCGAGCACCACTTAGTAATGATGAATAAAATAGGCAACTGTAATTATTTTGCGCTGATAGTGTCATTGATGATCCTGACTGTGATAAAGACCATGTACACTGTTTAGATATCAGTGAACACAATACATCATGAGGTAGAGCGACAGAACCCCAGTCACTGTTTCCTGCATCTACGCATCATGAAATGACCTCATGTTCCTTCACAATGTAACCTTGTGGAAATGGATTCATGTTCGAGACTTTCGTGATAGTAATGTAGTAATAACAACAGTTTTGTAGCTGGTCATAGCGAAATGTGTAGAATATTGGAGGTATTGCCTTGCATCATGACGGCTGGCATCGTCTGCCCGTATCATGTGGCTCCATGCTACAATCTGATTTCATCATCATACCCACCTGAACTGCTTATTACTTTGCTATGGTGCCAGCCCGTCCTCCAAAAATGGGGAGGTAAATGTACACAGCCCCATAAGTGCAATTATGTACTATGTATAACAGTTAAGAATTGTACTTATTTACACTAAGTATTAAATCGTACTGTCAAATATATTGTGAATATTTGAGTTTACCTAAAAAGCTGAATAGAAAACCACGACCTAACCTAACCGTCTTAGTTTGTGAAGATAAGAATTTTATTGCATCTTAATTATAACTACTACTTAACCTATAGCTATATTGATATTACAGTTTTATAAAACAAATAAAAACAAAACTAAAATATTTCAATAAATTGTAAAGTAACTCAGGATATTTTCAAATTTTGTATAAAATCTCTATTCTTTAATAAAAGTGAAAAAGAAAGTCCTAATATTTAAAACTTGTTTATAGCAACTGAGCTTTAAAATTTCATATTAAAATTTTAAGTGTCCTAACAGAAAACGAGGAGATTTAAATCAGGGGAGGGGGATGGGTAAATGTAACAGCCCCATAAGTGCAATTATGTACTATGTATAGCAGTCAGGAAATGCACTTATTACACTTAATATTAAAACGTACTGTCAATTCGGAGGATGGGTTGATGGTGCATATAAATGTTGATAGCCATATATAATGTGCATATAAAGTTCATCCCCAGGCACCGAAGCCATGGCGTGCAAATAACAGCGGAGAGTCGCAACTGGACACAACACATGATGCACCCCCGGCCTGACCAACCAAGCAACAACAACCCAAGGACCCCTCCAGAAAGCAGCAGTCTCATTCTTTGCCAGTAAAGAAGGGGATTAGTCCCCTGTAGGAGCCTACCCTGAGCCCCCCCCCCCACAGGAGCCTGCCCTGAGCCCCCGTTAGGAGGCGGGGCCACCCAACGCCACTGCAGGCCGTCAGAAACAACCCGAAAAGCCCACAAATCATGAGACCAGGCATGAGCAAACAGAGCAAGCCTTACCCCCTCATTGCCCCATTAATGGGACGAATTGCAAAAGGGCCAATGCCCCTTACGAGAACCCGAGCTTTGCACAGAGCGAACACCGAGCCAACCAGACAAAGACGGGTCTGAAGGTGGCATCGGTTCCCAAACTGGCATCTGAAGCCTACCACGACGAGCAGAACCCCGAATCCTGGCACGACCCCTCTGGGAAGGCCCCCCCCCCAGGACGCCCGGAGAACCAACAAATCGGACTTCGTACGACAGTTAGCAGAAGCCACCTGCAGATACTGCCCCATCACAGAATCAGCAAACAGCATGGTACAAAAAGGCGAAGACATTCCAAGAGCCAGGGCCCAAGCCAATTCCAAGGAGGAAGCAAGTACAGCCTGCCGACACGCGAGCAGGGAGGCATAAAAAACAGTGACACTACATCCTGTAGGATTGGCACAAAGAGCTTCAACAAGGCAGATGATGCATGCGCCGCTGAGACCAAGGCGCCAGACCCTAGAACGACCCCAGGCGCTCTTACATCCTCCTCATGCTAGTCTCTGCAGACAGCTCCAGAAGGGAAGTAAAATGCAAAGTCGAAGCCAGCAGGCCACGAGCGCGCAAGTCCTCACCAACCAGTGCAGCCGAAAGGGAGAGAACCTGCACATGAAGCTGCACGACGCCCACATCCCGAGGAAGGGCAGGGGCGAACATGCACTCAGAGGTTCTCAAACTCGCCCTCTAGGAAAACCTGGACCACCATCAACGACTCACGCCACTCAAGTATGCAGGGACGACAGAAAGTATGCCAAGCCTCCAAAGCAAAAACAGGACAGTTCACCGGCCAGGACAACTCCAGAACCTTAAAATGAATCCAGTAGGGAAACGAAGACCCAAACCTGAACGTAGACGAATCCATAATAGAGGCGTAATCCGGGTTGCGCAGGATGTAAACCGCAAAGGCCTCCTGCACCACATGAGGCGGGATCTTGAGGTTATCTTGAGATGATTTCGAGGCTTTTTTAGTGTCCCCGCGGCCCGGTCCTTGACCAGGTCCCCACCCCCAGGAAGCAGCCAGTGACAGCTGACTAACACCCAGGTACCTATTTTACTGCTAGGTTACAAGGGCATAGGGTGAAAGAAACTCTGCCCATTGTTTCTCGCCAGCGCCTGGGATCGAACCCAGGACCACAGGATCATAAGTCCCGCGTGCTGTCCGCTCGGCCGACCGGCTCCCTAATGCAGAGCAATTAATGCGGGAAGCTGAAAACCTCCGGAAAGACGGGACCGAAGCACCCGAAGACACAGAACCAAACCCGGGGAGGGGCAGGCACCAAATCCAATTCGTACAAAGAAGGGGGGTGATGGGAAGAAAATCCCACTCCTTGTAACAGTAAGTCCCGCTCAGAGGGTAGAAAAACCCAGGCGGGATCCATCGAGGCCCAAGTCAGCCCCTCCCCCTCCCTGGGAACCACCACATCAGGATCCGGGGACCGAGTCATCTTCCCAAGCCCCAGCCTCAAAAGAAAAGACCAGCACAGCCGTACAAGCAGGAAGAAAGGCTGCCCACTGGTCAGACCCAGACGCTTCGGCAGGGAGGAACGACTCGAATGCCTCCGTCGCCACCCCAGAAAGAGCATCCCCCAAGATCGCCCGAGTCTCAAGACCATCTAAACCCTGCCCCGACCCTGAAACCCTCAGACGCTTTGGAGCCGGAAGAAGGAGGGGGGGGGGGGGGTGGTGGAGACCATCCTTCACATACAAAGCAAGGGGAAGGACAAGGGGGTGCGGACTGAAACAAGGACGAAGCGACCAACACCCCCTAGTCCGGGTCTCTATATCCAAAACGGGGCAGCCTCGGGGCTTCCGTGTCTGTATGTTATATACACCGAGGGCAACAACCAAAGGCAGAATCCCTCACCAGGCAGGAAAACAAAAAGAAAATAAAACCCCACAAGAGAACAGGGTATCCAGGTGGAACAGAGACGGCCACTATGAGAGGTGAAAACTAGCTGTGCAGTACAGTGTGAACATTTTCAAGAGAAAACTAGATCATTTTCTCCAAGGAGTGCCGGACCAACCGGTCTGTGGTGGATATATGGGCCTGCCGGCTGCTACAAGCAAAAGCCTAGTGGACCAAACTCTCACAAGTCAAGCCTGGCCACGGGCCAGACTTGGGGCCTAGAAGAACTCCCAGAACCCCATCAAGCAGGTATCAGTACCCTGCGCCCCCACCAGTGCAAACTGCCTCTTACCCTAAGGCGAACAAGGATGCCAGAACATCCCCGCACACAAAGCCTCTCTGCCTCGTGCCTCTCTGAGAGGGACCAGGTTCTGGCTTGTGGTCCTTGGAAGGCCTAAGAACTCCATTCACACTGACTGATGCCAAAGTTTAATATTAGCAATATCAGCCTGGATAGCTAGGGGGAGTCGATGGGGCTACCCCAAAGAAAAAGGCTGGCATGAACCAAGAAAAGCTAGAGCTTTTCGCAATGCGCAACCATGGCACCAACCAGCAGGGAATGAACCGGCCATAGGATGCTCATACTGTAAGCTCACTTATCCAGAGTATATGTGAAGGATCTCACTGGATAAGCCAGACATCTGGATAAGCAGAATTCTTATAGGGGAAGGGAACAAAAACCAGAGTTGAATGTAATGAACCGATAGTTTCTGGGTGAGACCCAGAGGCTCACAGGAGCTAACCGGGCTGATACGAATGTGTTAGACTCTGGCATCAGTCAAAGCACATGGAGTTCTAGGCCTACCAAGGAACACGAGTCATAACCTGGCCTCCCTCAGAGAGGCGCGTGGAGCAATGGGCTATAGAAACCCCCATGTGGTTGGAAGCATTCTATGTCTGCCATCGACTGTGACTGTGACCCAGAAAGGTAAGCGCCCCAAAACAAACACCTATTCTGGTTAAAATATTGCTACAGAAAGCCGAACTAGTGGACAGAACTCCCCAAATGAAAACGAGCAAACGAGCATGACGTCACTACATTGCCACACTGCTGTCTGTTCAACTCCGCCTACCTGGGAGGGGAAAGGGGAAGCCCCAATCTCTGCACCGGCTATCCACCCTGTAGTTCTGAGGCTTGATATAAAAACCGCCGACCAGAGGGGAGGGAGGGATGCCTCCGGTCGCCTTCGGCTCTCCAGAGCTACTTAACCCCCCCCCCCCCAAAAAAAAAAAAAAAAAGCGTCGAATGTAATGAAACACCATTTTCTGGGTGAGACCTGGAGGCTCCCCGGAGCTTTACCAGGTTGATATGCTAATGTCAGACTTTGGCATCAGTCATGTGTATGGAGTTCTAGGGCCTACCGGGGACCATGGCCAGAACCTGGCCCCCTCAGAGAGGCAAGGGGAGCAATGACCTATAGAAACCACTGTGTGGTTGGAAGCATTCTATGTCTGCCATCGACTGGGTCAAGCATCCAGAAAGGTAAGCATTCCAAAACAAACTCTTATTCTGGTTAAAATTGCTACCTAAAGCCGAACTAGTGGATAGAACTCCCCAACAGAAAACAAGCAAACTGGTATGACGTCACACGTCACCGCGCCGCTCTCTGCGCAGCTCCCCCCTCCCCGGGAGGGGGAAGGGGGAGTCCCAGACCTCCCACGCCGGCTATCCACCCATCAGTTCTGCGGCTGGATGTCAAAACACGCAAAAACAGCCGACCGGAGGGAGGGAGGGTTGCTGGGGAGCCTCCGGGTCTCACCCAGAAAATGGCGTTTCATTACATTTAACGCTGGTTTTCTGTGGGGGAGCCCCATCGGCTCCCCGAAGCTAACTACCCACAGAGGAAGGTCAAAGGGACGGAACCGGGAGGCGGACACCACGCACCCCCCACGGAAGCGAGACAACCGGCAGCAAAACGCCAACCCAAGGTGCCACAGCCCCTAAAAGTCCCAGGAACAACACGAGAACGAGCAGCAAGGCCCCCGTATGAACACCAAAGATCCACGCCCGAATGACCGCAAGAACACGTCGCTCAGACGGCAGCGAGAGCAGCGAAGCCACGAACGCCACGGGCATGAGGGAAGAACACAGGCAGCTGAGCCGCAAGAACACGGCTGACAACCCGGGACACCATCAGCTGCGAACCGGGAAGAACAGAACCGGATCAACGCAAAACGCGCTTCGGACACAGATGCCATGGCACACAAACAACAGCGGAGGGCCACCACTGAACACAAAAACACGACACACCCCCCGGCTCGACCAACCAAGCACCAACAAAACATGGACCCCTCCAGAACGCAGCAGCCCCACCCCGCGCCAGAAAAGATGGAGACTGCTGCCACCGAACAACCAAAACGCTAAAACCGAAGGAGCAAGAAAACTCAGCGACCCGACCCCCAGAGGCAAATGCCAAAAGGAAAAAGAGCCGACGAAAAAACAAACCGGAACCGAAGGGGCCCTACCAACCAAGGAGAAGACACAGCACGCTGACCCGAGACCAGGACGGTGCAAGCAGCGCACGAACAGCCGGAGATGAAACAATGCACGACAGCTTACTAACGGTGCACAGGCAACACCAAGACTGAAAGCAAACCGAAGCGGCTCCGCCAGCGCAGCACGAAAGAGGCGACAGTATGCGGCAAGACGACGGCCCCAACCCCCACCAGAAAACCAAGCTGACGCTAACTAGAGTAGCCACCTAAGAAGGGACAGGAAAAGGAAGGACCGCCAAAATACCCCATACTGCCGCCAAGAGAAGTACGCAGGTGGGCCACCTACCACGAATCCATGACCGCGAGGCAGAACGTAAGCAGCCCCGACAAGGCCCCCTCCGAGCCCAGGAAAAGGCGGAGCCGCGAGAAGATCTCGGGCGCGACCACCGAAACCCAAGCGGCACAAGGAGATGGAACGTCTGCCAAACAGAAAACTCCCCAAAGCAAGCAAGCCCGCCAGGAGTTAAAAAACGACGGGTCCGATGCGAGACATCGCAAGACCCCGAAAAACCAACCGGCAGGGCTAGCTAGGAAACCAAAGAAGGCGGAAGGGTTGCTGCCAGAGCAGTACCCGAACCAAGGGGTGTGAGCAACTGCAACAGACCGAGACAAAGAAGCACACCACAGGACACAGGCCGAAAAAACACCCAAGCCGCCAAGGAACACACGCCGAACAACCCTGCAGCAGAGGAGGAAACAAGGGAACGCACAAGGAAATGAAGTGGTGGAAACCGACCAAAGGAGATGCCAGGAAAACGACTGGGGAGAGGCAGGATGAAAGAGCTGAAGCACAAAAAAAAAAAAACAGGAAAACAACCAGGGGTGGACAAGCAGGCAGGGACAGAAAAACCCCACGCACATGAGAGAGCCAAGCCAGGGACCCGAAGACCACGAAAAACAACAAGCAAACCCCAATACGCAAACCCTAGGCACAAAACAGCCGCAAAGTGCCACACCACAACCGGACACAGAAACAAGGACACGCCACTGCGAAACACGATACCAATGCACACGTGCAGCAGCAGCAACAGGCAACATGCAACATTTAAATAGCAACTCTTCTGCAAAAGCAGAGAACGGAGCAGGCAGACCCCAGACAGGGCCAACGGAGACACGACAGAACCCTGCAGGCCCAGAAACCTGCACACCAGGTGACTGATGGCGGAGAACCCCGCTCGATACCTGCTGGATGGGGGTACTGGAAGCTCATTTGCACCTCAAGCCCGGCCCGAGGCTAGGCTAGACCGGCCAGAGGGTGGCCCACCAGGCAGCTGCTTGGAGCGGCCCGCAGGCCCACATACCCCTCACAACCAGGGTGGGCCGCAACTTCGAGTCGAAAACAGGCTAGTGTGCCCTGGAAGTCCACGGATGTACCGGCAATATGGCGCATGCTCGCAAGTAGGTTGTGTAACAACCGCAGACCTCTGATGGTTATACAGTGTTCCCCGATTGTGCCTATAGCACCACTGCACTCCACTGGTACTATCCCGCAAGTTCTTCCAGATAGGCGGGACCCAAGAGCCAGAGACCAAAATCTGCAAGCACAACCAGGAGAGCCCTACCAGGTGAGTACATAACCAGCACCACAACCCACACACCTCAACACAAAAAAAGGTGGGTCCCCTGAATGACTAGCATGGGTTGGACATGCACAGGAGTGGGACTGGAAGGGTTGAAAAAGGGACAGTCACTGGTGTGCGAACGGTCTCAGTCATACAAAAATATACCTAAATAAAGACAGGTATATAAACAACACTGCATCCAGCGCCCGGCCAAAAGACGCCAGACTGCAGAAACTCACCTGTCGAACGGAGGCACGAATGTGACACGACTCAACCGTGCCCAGAAGATCCTGGGAGCACCGCCAGGTGAAGACGCCAGAGCCGGACCCACAGGAGAGCAGGGTAGAGGCGAAGGAGGCAGCCCATGTGTTTCCATGACACAGGGAAAACCTCTGTGTCCTCCCCACAGCTGGAAACCACGACACCCCCAGAGCGAAGGGGCACATACCGCAGCAAGGGAGAAGAGCGAGAGGCGAAGCACCTGAGAAAAAAGGGCCCAAAACACCAGCACTGAAACACACCGCCCAGACCAAAACAAATTCCACGGCGCATGCGCATGACACGCTGGCCGAACTGCACAACCTGCTCTGCGGGAAGGCGCCAACCAGGACTACCTCACTAGAAAAATAGCCAAAAGAGGAAGCAGGAACAACAAAACCGGCCAACGAAGCGAAGACAGAGCCCAAAAATGTACCCAACAGGGCCACAAGTAGCCCAAGAGGGCTACAAGTAGCCCAAGAGGGCTACAAGTAGCCCAAGAGGGCTACAAGTAGCTCAACCGGCCCACAAGTAGCCCAACCGGCCCACAAGTAGCCCAACCGGCCCACAAGTAGCCCAACAGGGCCACAAGTAGCCCAACCTGGCTACAAGTAGCCCAAAACAGTGACTCGGACGAGGAGCCGACAGACGTTCCAATAATGCAGGAAGTAGCGAAAACCTTCCCGAACCCTCGAGAACACAGAAGCCAACACTAGCTCCCGAAGGCACACAAAGGCGCACCCGAGACCAGAAGTCACGTAGAACTCCAAGAACGGGGAAACATGACTTAAGACAACGTCCCAAAAATGGGGGGGGGGGGAATGCATCCACCCACAGGACGGAACGAACCGACTCAAAAGGCCAAGGAACCGAGCCCGGGGAGGGGCCGATGCCCAACAGCACGTACGGCGAGTGGGGAGGAAAAACCCCACTCCGCGTAACCACAAGCCCCGCCTAGAGGGGGAGAAAAAAACCCCACGGGGTCCTACGGGGCCCAAGGCCCCCCAAGTCAGCCCCTCCCCAGCCCCGGGAACCGACACGACAGGCCCCGGGGCCGAGCCATCCCCCCCAAGCCCCGGCCGAACCAGAAAACCGGGGCAGCCGCGAAAACACTAAGGAAGGGAGCCCACTGGCAGACTCTTACAACACGGCTGGAGGAACAGGCTCAATGTCCCCGTCACTACCCCGGAAGGGGAATTCCCGCGAGACTGCCCGAGTCTCAACACCATCAAACCCCGCCCCGATCCTACAGATGGTAAGGAACCAGATGCAGGCAGGGAGGGGGATCCAGGGAAAAGACAAGGGGGCGTGGATGGAACCGAAGCAACCAACACCCCCAAGTCCCAACACGAACCAAAACGGGGCAGCCCTGGGGTTCCCGGGGAGTAAACCATGAGAGCGTTGCCACCACCAAGGCTCAAAGTGCAACGCCCCTGCTGCCCGCACCCGCTAGTCAGGACAACTGGGTAACTGAGCCACAAAGAGCAACAAAACTCGTAGGACTCTGGGTCGAAGGTGTCACCGACCCCACAGGCAGCAGACGGAGGCAAAACAGAGAGTCACCCAGAGACAAAGGGTGAGAACAACCCTCAAACTCGCTGGAAGCGAGGGGGGACTCTGGGGTCACATCCATCGGACCCACGCACCCCCAGGGGTTTCCCAGGGTCCCGAGCGTTTACTATAAGAGGACTCGCGCTCAGGTAATCCCAGGCAGGGTACTGTCGGGGTTCACCTCATTATAAGAGGGGGGGAGTAACAGTCTACTCAATGTCACTCACCGTAGCCCTGCGGGTCTTCAGTCTATCCTCGCGGCGCCACTGTACGCCAGGAGAGTATCCCAGTCAATCCCAACCGGCCTCTGATCGAGAATGAGTGGGAACACAGCTCGTACTCTCTACAGCTTGTGTGCCCGCCCCGACACAAGGCTCTACTACTAACCACAAGGTCGCCAACTGGTGTTTCCCATGTCCAGTAACACGTCAGTGGTTTTGTTGAATTGTGGTAGCAGTGGCAAGGACACACTCAATAGATCTGATATCAGGCAGGTATTTATTTCTGTCACTCTTTCCTTTCAGGTATTATATAGCCACAAGAAATATGGAGGGGATGATATAAACACCAATGTACTTTGTATTTTACTTAAAACTCATTCAAAGACATCACAAGATTATATCAATAAGCAAACAGCTGTTTCAGGCGGAAGTCGCTCGTTCCCACATATAATCATGAACTCGCCAAGCTGGCAATGCTCCCCCTCACGTCAATGTCAAAATCAGCTGGGCGGCGTCCTTCTCGCTGTGTGAACGTTTATTGCTTGTTTTCCTGGCGTCACGTGCTCTGTTTCTTTAAATTCCCAAAGATCACTAGAAGTTCGAACACACAATATTTGCGACAATAGCACGTAAATACTTCGCTGCACTGATCTTGAGCTCAATCAAACATTTCTATATTAAAGGACGCAATAATTCACTATCATGGTATTATACACTGCCCTTCATTTAATGATAACGTATGCAAGTATATATCACTGGAGTTCTCAGTAATTCTTTTCGTGGGCGATAACACAATTAATCACTACACACATGAATGATTATTCAATACACAAGCATAGACTTACACATATATATATATATATATATATATATATATATATATATATATATGTCGTACCTAGTAGCCAGAACGCACTTCTCAGCCTACTATGCAAGGCCCGATTTGCCTAATAAGCCAAGTTTTCATGAATTAATTGTTTTTCGACAACCTAACCTACCTAACCTAACCTAACCTAACTTTTTCGGCTACCTAACCTAACCTAACCTATGAAGATAGGTTAGGTTAGGTTAGGTAAGGTTTGTTAGGTTCGGTCATATATCTACGTTAATTTTAACTCCAATAAAAAAAAATGACCTCATACGTAATGAAATGGGTAGCTTTATCATTTCATAAGAAAAAAATTAGAGGAAATATATTAATTCAGGAAAACTTGGCTTATTAGGCAAATCGAGTCTTGCATAGTAGGCTGAGAAGTGCATTCTGGCTACTAGGTACGACATATATATATATATATATATATATATGGATGATATATATCCATATATATCATATATGGATATATATATATATTCATCCATATATACCATATATATTCATCCATATATATATATGGATGAATCATAGACATCAATAATGGTAATAACATAGTTACTGGGCACATAGCCTAACTCCAAATACTGGCATATATATATATACTCTCTCAATAACTGATCATATTAAAGTCTCATGAAAGACATTATCAACACAGTAAATTCATCAATTACTCCGGGTGCCTGCACACACCAATAATAGTAATAAATTTCGTGAATACTCTATATAGTCCCACTCTGCACACTGGTGCCTCTGGCTAAATAAAATAGCTGACTAAAGGGGAATTGGGAGGGAAACTAGAATCACCTACTTCCACCTATCCTCCGGTGAGAGTTGAGATGTAGCTCCTGGTCCAGGCTCCTGCCTCGTGTAGGGAACGCCCCCACACACACCCTGTCGTGTCCTCCAGGAACTCAATCAACGTCCCACCATAAGCGCGTCGTCTCCATGCCTTTTCACTGCAGGTCCGTGCTCCTCCTCGACTTTTTGTAGGGTTGGAGTCGGTCTCCCGGCCGTCAACTTCTCCTCCCAGCTACGGCTGCCTGCCTACGTCTCGGCTGCAGTCGTTCGGATTCCCGAATAGTTTTCTTCTTCCACTGCTTCCCGGTGGCTCGGTCCAGCCACTACGCCGTCACAAACGGGTGAACTGCCTCAGACGTCGCATACGTCACTGCAAAGACTTCACTTCTTCTTGCACAGTACCTGTCCTGGAGCACTTGTTGCTCAATATCCCGTCGATTCCCTCTCTGGTCCAACACATGAACGAAGGAAGACCTCACAGAGTATTTGCAGACTTCGGGTGACGCGTAAAATCCACGGGAGCGGGAAACAACTGTCAAACTGACAGGACCAATCTTCGCACGTCCAACCACCTTGACGTGTCGTGTCAGACTGATTCCCTCCGGAGGATTGGCCCAGCCACTACGTCATCACTGTGGAGCTATCAGCCGTCGCATACGTCGCTGCCTAGACTCCACTCTTGCACAACACCTGTCCATGGAGCACTTGTTGCTCAATATTCTGTCAATTTCTTCTCTGGTCCAACACATGAACGAAGGAAGACCCTACAGGTGATGGCAGACCACGGGTGATGCGTAAGTCCTCCGGAGACAGGGTAAACTGTCCAACTGACAGGACCCCCCAGCGCACGTCCGACCTCCTTGACGTGCTGTCTTAGACTGATGGCGCCGCCGTGGCGCTCTGACCGGACCCCCCTTCCTTCGTGACGTCATATTCGCCATGGGAGGTTTTCATTGGCTCCCTGTGCCACATCGCTGTCGGTGACCAATCTGGTGTCACTGACGTCACACAGTTTTGGCGGCAAAACAGAGTAGCCAGCGCCATATTGGCTTCCTAAAGGGCCTAAACCACAGGCCAAAATACTCTTCTTTTATCAATTTCTCGGCACATCGAGAACACTACATTCTCCCACATATATCAAACTGTTGCCTGCGATGTAGAGAACGCTCGGGTAAAGTGGACATGACTCTTACAGCAGGCGTGGGAGAAATATAAGGGGGGGAACACCGTCACAGTACTGCTAACGGGCGCCCAAAGCTACCAAACAACTTTCTAAGAGCTGAACCCCCAGGACGTGTACACTCACGGGGACCTAGCAGAGGGGTACCACCAGAAAATACTCAGAACACAAGGGACACAAGGGACAAGAATGAAGGCAGATCCCCCCACCAGGTAGATAAACAAAAAGAAAAAGAAAACCCCGCAAGAGGACAGCGTACCCAAGTGGAACAGAGCCAGCCGCCATGATTGGTAAAGACAAGCTGCACAGTACCCTGCGCCCCACCAGTGCAAAACTGCCCCTTACTCTAAGGCGAACAAGGGAGACAGAACACCCGAGCACACAACGAGCAGCCGAAAACCAAGCAGTAAACGGCCTAGCAGGGGGCAGGACCCAAGGAACTTGTGGAAGGTGGCCCCAAGCCCCAAGGGCAGTACTTACAGGGCACCTAGGGAAGGGAACCCTAGGCGCATGCAGCCCAAGTACTGGAGACACATTCCCGGCTCACGCACCACCTAGAAGACAGACACCACACTCTAGGTACAGTGTTGAAACAACTACTGGAGCCGGAGCACATAACCGGTGCCTATAGCATCAGCCGAAGAACTGATGGGTGGATAGCCGGCGTGGGAGGTCTGGGGCTCCCCCTTCCCCCTCCCGGGGAGGGGGGAGCTGCTCAGACAGCGGTGCGGTGACGTGTGACGTCATACTAGTTTACTTGTTTTCTGTTGGGGAGTTCTATCCACTAGTTCGGCTTTAGGTTGATACCTGGTTGATGGGGTTCTGGGAGTTCTACTCCCCAAGCCCGGCCCGAGGCCAGGCTTGACTTGTGAGAGTTTGGTCCACTAGGCAGTTGCTTGGAGCGGCCCGCAGGGCCACATACCCACCACAGCCCGGTTGGTCCGGCACTCCTTGGAGGAATAAATCGGTAGCAATTTTAACCAGAATAGGGGTTTGTTTTGGAATGCTTACCTTTCTGGATGCTTGACCCGGTCGATGGCAGACATAGAATGCTTCCAACCACACGGGGGTTTCTATAGGCCGTTGCTCCCCTTGCCTCTCTGAGGGGGCCAGGTTCTGGCCGTGGTCCCGGGTAGGCCCTAGAATTCCATACACATGACTGATGCAAAAGTCTGACATTAGCATATCAGCCTGGTAAAGCTCTGGGGAGCCGATGGGGCTCCCCCCAGAAAAGAAGGACATACCCGGGAGGAAGTCGACCCTCACTCTTCAATGCGAAGTCAAGACAACTGGCTACAACCACCGACCCAATGCTACACAAGCCCGACAAGATCCATGAACATTGACAAGGTAGCGAGCGGCCAGGACCCAGTTCAACCTCCAAAAACCCTGTGCCCGAATGTCAGCCCAAGACATGTTACCGAAGATGGCAGCCAGCACAGCAAACTTACGATCATCATGGGCATAAGGATAGACCGCAGACTGGCTGGATCAAATAACCCTGCGGATGACCTGGGAGACCCAAAACCTGGAACAGGGAAGAAGGGAAATCGGGTCAACCCAAAGTGTGTCCCTGGCCATCGAGGTCGTGGCGGGCAGAAACGGCGGAGAGCTGCACCTGGACACAACACATGATGCACCCCCCAGCCTAACCAACAAAGCATCAACAACCCAAGGACCCCTCAGGAAAGCAGCAGTCTCATTCTTCACCAGAAAAGAAGGAGAATGCTGCAAACGAACAAACCTACCACCAGGATCAAAAAGAGCAGAAACCTCTACGCCAGAGAAGAGCATGAAGCACCCTTACCCGACACCCCCAGAGGCCAATGCCAACAGGAAAAAAAAAAGTCTTGGAAAAATAATCCTGCACCGAAGGGGCCACCACAAACCAAATGAGAAGAGAGAGCTTCTCACCAGCTCAAACTTAAAGGAGTCTACATACATATAATCCATATTAAGGAGCTTAAATGCAAGGAAATGTTCACTCTGTAATGAACATGTCCTACAATAAAACAATGTTGGAATGCTGAAGTTCTTTCAGTAAGGATATTTCTCTGATAGCAGTGAATGAAACACATTCCTCCATGATTTCCAATCTAATTTTTTTCAAAGCTACACACTTGCTAATCTTGCAGTTTCTCGCTTTGTATACAACATCTAAGGTGCTCTTTCCAAGCTTCTTTATGCACATTGTCTACTCACCTCAGAACTAATCCTGGTGGTGCAGAAGGGTAAACACAAACATAGTCTACACAAAAACTCTGTGTAGACTATTAAGGATTCCTAAGGCTGATGTGACATGTGTGGAGCTATTTCAGTGTGGCTTGCAACAACAGGAAATCATCATTCATCACCTCCAGAAAAAAATAAGGTATCCCTAAAGGAGGATACCTATAAATCAATAAGAGAGAGCAATGCCGAACAACTTAAAAGTTAAAATACAGTTTGTAAGAAAGGAATAAATAAATGTGCTTACCAGGACGCATTGCACCTCTCTGAATTCCTGCAGCTTGTTTAACGAAGTATGTCACAGGAGGGTTGTGAATAACTAATTCAAAGGATCTGTCAGGTCGCACTTTAATTCTGCATGGCAAAGGAACACCTTCAATGTAGTGGGCTGTACGAGAATTAAATTCTTTACAAAAGGCTGCAATGTTCAGACCACGCTGAGGGGGGGAAAAAAAAGTGATATTATATTCACAGGAAACAGCTTGAGCACTATAATAATCAATAATTTATAAAAAACCAGCGTTGAATGTAATGAAACGCCATTTTCTGGGTGAGTCCCGGAGGCTCCCCGGAGCTATCCCAGGCTGATATGCTAATGTCAGACTTTGGCATCAGTCATGTGTATGGAGTTCTTAGGCCTACCGGGGACCACGGCCAGAACCGGGCCCCCTCAGAGAGGCAAGGGGAGCAATGGCCTATAGAAGCCCCCGTGTAGTTGGAAGCATTCTATGTCTGCCATCGACCGGAACAGGCACCCAGAAAGGTAAGCGCCCCAAAACAAACCCCTATTCTGGTTAAAATTGCTACCTAAAACCGAACTAGTGGATAGAACTCCCCAACCGAAAACAAGCAAACTAGTGTGACGTCACACACTGCCGCGCCGCTGTCTGCGCAGCTCCCCCCTCCCCGGGAAGGGGAAGGGGGAGCCCCAGACCCCCCGCGCCGGCTACCCACACCTCAGTTCTTGAGGCTGGATGTCAAAAACGCGAAAAACCGCCGACCAGAGGGAGGGAGGGATGCCGGGGAGCCTCCGGGACTCACCCAGAAAATGGCGTTTCAGTACATTCAACGCTGGTTTTCTGGGGGGAGCCCCGTCGGCTCCCCGGAGCTAACTACACACAGACAGAAAAAGAGGGACTTACCCGGGAGGCGGTCGTCGCTCACCCCTCAACTCGAAGCCGAGACAACTGGCTGCAACCGCCGACCCAAAGCAACACAGGCCCGACGAGGCCCAGGGACATTCACAAGGTAACGAGCAGCCAGGACCCTGTTCGACCGCCAAAATCCCCGCGCCCGAATATCAGACCAAGACATATTCCCAAAGACGGCAGCAAGAGCCGCGAACTTACGAACGTCATGGGCACGGGGATAGACCGCAGGCTGGCTGGACCTAATAACCCTGCGGACGACCTGAGAGACCCGAACCCGCGAACAGGGAAGAAGGGAAACCGGATCAACCCACAGCGCGTCCCCGGACACAGAAGCCGTGGCGCGCAAATAACGGCGAAGCGCCGCAACCGGACACAAAACATGATGCACCCCCGGCCTGACCAACCAAGAATCAACCACCCATGGACCCCTCCGGAACGCAGCAGTCTCATTCTTCGCCAGAAAAGAAGGAGACGGCTGCAAACGAACAAAACTATCACCACGACCAAAAGAGCAGAAACCCCTGCGCCGGAGGAGAGCATGAAGCTCCCCTACCCGACCCCCAGAGGCCAAAGCCAACAAGAAAAATGCCTTGGAAAAACAATCCTGGACCGAAGGGGCCACAACGAAACGAGGAGATGAAAGGAAAGCGAGCACTCTGTCCAAAGACCAGGACGGCTCAGGCGACGCATGAGCAGGCCGGAGGTGAAACAATGCACGAGCCAGCTTGCGAAACGGCGCAGACGTAACATAGATACCGAAAGCAAGCTGAAGCGGCTCCGCCAGCGCCGCACGATACGAAGCGACAGTGTTAGGCATAAGATGACGGTCCTGAAACAACCACGAGAGGAAGGACAAGACCACCCGAACAGACAAGGAGCTAACACGACGAAGACGCAAAAAGAAACGGAAGGACCGCCAGGAAACTTCATACTGCCGCCGAGAAGAAGCCCTCAGGTGGGACACCAACAAGGAGGCCACCTGATCACCATAGAGATGATGATAGACTCGAGTCAAAAAAACCATACGCGAAGACTCGAGGAGAAGATCGAACCAGCTACGTGACGTACCGGCCCGATCTGCTGAAAGAGGCGGAGCCGCGGGAAAACCCTCGGGTTCGGACACCGAGCAACCAGCGCCTGAAACCAAGGCTGGGCCGGCCACCAAGGGGCCAGAAGGACAACTCTCCCCCGGTAAGTCTCTAAGCGAGTCAGGACCTGGAGCAACAGCCGAACCGGGGGAAAGAGGTACAGGAACCCCCACCTCGACCAGTCGAGCCGAAAGGCATCGACCCCGACGGCCTCGCAATCGGGGAAGGGCGCCGCATAAACGGGAAGACGCCGCGACCACGCCGACGCGAAGAGGTTCACCTCGGGGCGCCCGAACGTCTGGCAAAGCCAACGGAAGGACTCGTCGTCGACCGTCCACTCCGTGGAGAGGGGAACGAAGCGAGACAGGGCGTCGGCCAAGACGTTGGACACGCCCCGTACGTGAACCGCCAGGAGAGCCAAACCCCGAGAACTCAGCAGACGAGTCACCCGAAGCGACCAACCCCAAAGAGACAAGGACCGCATCGAACCCCCGCGGTTCAGGCAATGAACCACCGGAGAGCAGTCCGAATGGAGCCGAATCGTCGATCCGCGGGCCACCCGAATCCTCCCCAGAGCAAACCACACTGCCGCGAACTCCCGCACCGTACTGTGAGCTCGACGGAAGGACGGATCCCAACGCCCCTGGCCGGCCTGGTGAGCACTGGTCACAAAACCCCAGCCGAGAGACGACGCATCCGTGTACACATCAAGCGAGGGCTCGGGTAGGCGCCAAGGCACTGAACCTAGAAAAACCCGAAGAGGAAGCCGGTGACGCAGCAACCGACGCAAGTCCCCCGGGGGTCGAACTCTGCGATCGCGAGAGAGGCAGAAGGGGGAACCCCGAAGGAACCAGAACAGCCGTCGAAGCCAAACCCGACCCGGCGGGTAGACCACCATCGCGAAGTTCAGGCTCCCGCACAGCCCCTCGAGCAACCGCCGGGTGACCCGAGGGCCCTCCAGAAACAGACGAAGGCGGGACCGCAGCCGCAGGAGAGACTCCGGAGGGAGAGACAAGGAGGCGGTTCGAGAGTCCCACACGAGACCCAGCCAAGTCCGAACCTGAGAGGGACAGATGGGACTTCCTCCAGTTCACCAAGAACCCGAACCCGGCGAGCTGGGAAAGAACCAAATCCCTGGCTAGCAAGCAAGCTGACTGGCTGGGAGCCCAAACCAGCCAGTCGTCGAGGTAGGCCAACACCCGAACACCTAGGAGATGCAAACGAGCCACCACAACCCGTGTAAGGCGTGTGAACACGCGAGGTGCCAGGTTCAACCCGAACGGGAGACAACGAAAGCGGTAACTCAGACGCCCCACTACAAAACCGAGCCAGTCCCTGAACCGCGGATGAATCGGGACATGCCAATAAGCGTCCCGGAGGTCCAGGGACACCATCCAAGCTCCCGGCTCCAAGAGGAGCCGAACCTGAGACAGCGTAGTCATCCGAAAGGAGGGGCAATGAACCCAGGGGTTCAGACGGGACAAGTCCAGAATGAACCGCAGGTCCGCGCAGTCCCGTTTCGGAACCGGAAACAGACGGGAAACCCATCTGAGGGACGACGTCGTTTCGACGACGCCCAAGCGTACCCACTCCAAGACGACTCGACAGAGCGCAGAGGAAGAAGCCTGCCCTGCCAGCCCCGACCCCCCAAAGGGGGGAGGGGCCACCCAACGCCACCGCAGGCCGCGAGACACGACCCGAAAGGCCCACGAATCGTGGGACCAGGCGCGAGCGAACAGCGAAAGCCGCCCCCCATCGCCCCGTCAAAGGGGCAAACCGCGAAAAGGCCGGCGACCCTTACGAGACCCATAACCCCGCACAGCGCGAACACCGCGCCGACCAGACGAGGGAGGGTCCGCAGGAGGAGCCAACCCCAAACCTGACACCAGAGGCCTACCACGACGAGAGGAACCCCGAGTCCTGGCACGACCTTTCCGGGAAGACCCACCCCGGGACCCCCGGAAAACCAACAAGTCCGACATCGGACGACAAGCCGCCGATGCAGCCTGAATAAACTGCGCCACGGCCGACTCCCCAAACAGGAGAGGACAAAAAGGTGAAGAACGCCTAAGAGCCAGAGCCCAAGCAGATTCCACGGAGGAACCCAGCACCGCCTGCCGACACGCGAGACGGGAAGCATAGAACAGGGAAACCGCATCCCGCAAAATCGGCGTGAACAGCTTCAACAAGGCAGCCGACGAACGCGCAGCCGAGGACAAGGTGCCGGACCCCGGGACGGACCCAAGCGTCCCCACATCCTCCACGAGCCAATCCGAAGACAGCTCCAGGAGGGAAAAGAACCGCAAGGCCGAACACAAAAGGCCCCGAGCGCGCAAGTCCTCCGCCACGAGCGCCGCCGAAAGGGAGGGAACCTGCACATGGAGCTGAATAACGCCCACATCGCGGGGAAGGGCAGGGGCAAACAAGCACTCATTCAGGTACTCAAGCTCACCCCCCAGGAAAACCTGAAGCACCGTGGAAGCTTCCCGCCACTCCAGCGTGCGGGAACGACAGAAGGAATGCCAGGAATCCAGACCAAACAAGGGGCAGTCTGCTAGCCAGGACGACTCCGGAACCTCGTAACGGAGCCAGAAAGGGAACGAAGTCCCAAACCTGAACGTGGACGGATCCATTTCCGAGGCATAATCCGGGTCACGCAGGAGGTAAGCTGCAAAGGCCGCTCGCACCACACCAGGTTGGATGCGATAAGCCGAAAACCTCCGGAAGGACGGAACCGACGTACCCGGGGGAACACGGAACCGTACCCGGGGAGGGGCCGATACCAAATCCAACTCGTACGCAGAGGGGGGGAAAGAAAACCCCACTCCTTGTAACAATAAGCCCCGCTCAGTGGGAAGAAAAACCCAGGCGGGGTCCAGCGGGGCCCAAGGCCCCCAAGTCAGCCCCTCCCCAGCCTCGAGGTCCGTCACCACAGGACCCGAGGTCGAGTCCTCTCCCCAAGCCCCGACCCCACAAGACAAGGACGGAGCAGCCGGAAAAGCTGGAGGAAGGGGGGCCCACTGGTCAGACCCTGAAGCTTCGGCCGGGAGACAAGACTCGAATGCCTCTGCCGCCCCCCCGGAAGGGGCAACCCCCGAAGCTGCCCGAGTCTCGAGATCAAGTAACCCCTGCTCCGACCCCGAAACCCTCAGACGCTTCGGGGCCGGAAGCAGGGGCGGGGGACCAGAACGAACAGAAGGGGAAGGACGAGGAGGTGCGGACTGAACCAGGATCAAAGCGACCCCCACCCCCAAGTCCGGGTCTCGAAAAGCAAAGCGGGGCAGCCCCGGGGCATCCGGGGCAGCCCCGGGGCATCCGGGGAAGCAACCAACCGAGCGCGTTGCAACAGACGAAACCTAGACTGCAACGCACGCGCCGCCTGTACCCGAATAGAATCATCAGAGGATTGGGTAAATTGAGTCACAAGCAAGCAGCAACACTCACAGGACTCAGGGTCGAAAGTATCACCGACCCAACAGGCAGCGTGGCAGAGGCAAAAACAATGAGGGTCACCCTGAGACAAGGGGACCGAGCAACCCTCAAACTCGCACACAGCGAGTGGGGACTCCGGGGTCACATCCATCGTACCCACGCGCCCCCTAGGGGAATCCCAGGGTCCTGAGCGTTTACTTTAAGAGGAGTCGCGCTCAGGTAGTCCCAGGCAGGGTGCTGCAAACCGGCGCCCAAAACTACCAAGCAAACTTCTAAAGCTGAACCCCAGGGACGTGTACACTCATGGGGACCTAGCAGGGGGCGCCACCGAGGAGAACAGTGGAAGGGCAAAAACAAACTGAATAAAATGACAGAACCCCCCACCAGGCAAAAACAAAAAGAAAAACAAAACCCCGCAAGAGGACAGCGAACCCCAAGGAACAGAGCCGGCCGCGATGTCGGGAAATACAAGCTGAGCAGCACCCTGCGCCCCTACCAGTGCAAACTGCCTCTTACCTGCCGGTAACAAGGGAGAACAGAACACCCAAGAGCCCAACAGGCGGCCGAAAAACCGAAAGGTAAAACGGACCAGCAGAGGCAGACCCCGAGGAGCCTGTGGAAGGTGGCCCCAAGCCCCAAGGGCAGTACTTACAGGGCACCTAGGGAAGGCAGCCCTAGGCGCATGCAGCCCGAGTACTGAAGATAACTCCTGGCTCTCGCACCCACAAAACTAACACCACACGCAAAGCACAGTGCAGTAGCGACACCGGAGCCAGAGCACACGACCATCGCCTATAGCATCAGCCTCAAGAACTGAGGTGTGGGTAGCCGGCGCGGGGGGTCTGGGGCTCCCCCTTCCCCCTCCCAGGGAGGGGGGAGCTGCGCAGACAGTGGCGCAGCAGTGTGTGACGTCACACTAGTTTGCTTGTTTTCGGTTGGGGGAGTTCTATCCACTAGTTCGGTTTTTGGTAGCAATTTTAACCAGAATAGGGGTTTGTTTTGGGGCGCTTACCTTTCTGGGTGCCTGTTCTGGTCGATGGCAGACATAGAATGCTTCCAACTACACGGGGGCTTCTATAGGCCATTGCTCCCCTTGCCTCTCTGAGGGGGCCCGGTTCTGGCCGTGGTCCCCGGTAGGCCTAAGAACTCCATACACATGACCGATGCCAAAGTCTGACATTAGCATATCAGCCTGGGATAGCTCCGGGGAGCCGACGGGGCTCCCCCCAGAAAAAAGAGCAAAACGTTGCATTGTAGCCATAACTTCCACTACTGTCCAAATGTCGTCCTAGTAATTTGGCACAATATCAGCATTTTAGCTTCAAGGAGCCACAAGTGGCTCCCCCTAAAAAAAAAAATGGCGTTGAATGTAATGAAACGTTGAGTGAGTGTGGATGAGACCCAGAGGCTTCCCGGTGCTAACTGGGCTGATATGAATGTATTAGACCATGGCATCAGTCAATGAGCATGAAGTTCTAGGCTTACTGGGGACCACGAGCCGGAACATGGCCCCCTCAGAGAGGCACGAGGAGCAATAGCCTATAGAAACCCTTATGGTTGGAATGCTACTATGTCTGTCATCGACCGGATCAGGCACCCGGAAAGGTAAGCGCCCCAAAATAAACCCCCATTCTGGTTACAATATTGCTACCGAAAGCTGAACTAGTAGACCAAATGAAAACGAGCAAACTAACATGACGTCACCACGTCACCGCACTGCTGTCTACGCAACCCCCCCTCTCTAGGAGGGAGAAGGGGGAGCCCCAGACCCCCACTCCGGCTATCCATTCTGCAGTTCTGCGGCTGGATGTCAAAAACCACCAACCGGAGGGAGGGAGGGATGCCAGGAAGCCTTTAGGTCTCACCCATTAACAGGCACGTTTCATTACATTCAACGATGGTTTTCTGGGGGAGGGGGCGGGGGAAGCCTTCAGTTCCCCAGAGCTATGTACCAAAAGACAAAGCAAGAGGGACTTACCCGGGAAGTGGTTGGCCCTCGCGCCTCAATGCAAAGTCGAGACAACTGCCTGCAACAGCCAACCCAATGCGACACAGGCCCAACTAGGCCCAGGAACATTGACAAGGAAGTGAGCGGCCAGGACCTTGTTCGACCTCCAAAAATCCCATGCCCAAATGTCAGCCCAAGACATGCTATCAAAGACGACAGCCAGCACACCAAACTTACGAACATCGTGGGCATGAGGATAGTCCTCAGGATGGCTGGACTGAATAACCCTGTGGACAACCTGGGAGATCCGAACCCTAGAACAGGTAAGAATGAAAACCAGGGCAACCCAAAGCACGTCCCCAGCCACTGAGGCCATGGCGTACAGGTAACGGTGGAGAGCCGCAACCGGACACAACACATGATGCACCCTTGGTCTGACCAACCATCAACAACCCAAGGACCCCTCCAGAAAACAGCAGTCTCATTCTTTGCCAGAAAAGGAGACGGCTGCAAATCAACAAACCTAACATCAGGACCAAAAGAGCAGAAACCCCAATGCCAGAGGAGCGCATGAAGTTCACCCGACCTGATGACAGCCAGAGGCCAATGTCAACAGGAAAAAGAGCCTTGGAAAAACAGTCCTGAACTGAAGAGGCCACCACAAATCGAGGAGAAGAGAGAAAAGAAGAGCAACCGGTCCAGTGACCAGGATGGCTCAGGCGGTGCATGAGCAAGCCAGATGTAAAATGACGCACGCAACAGCTTGAGGAACAATGCTGAAGTAACATCAACGCCGAACGCAAGCAGCAGCGGTTCCGCCAGCGCTGCACGATACGAGACAGTAGTATTCGGCATAAGATGACGGTCTTGGAACAACCACGAAATGAAGGACAAGACAATCCTATCAGAGACAGAAGTAAACCTACGAAGGGATAAGAAATAACGGAAGGACTGCCAGAAAATTTCATACTGCCGCCGAGACGAAGCACGCAGTTGGGACACCATGAACGAAGCCACCTGCTCACCATACAAGTGGTGATAGACTCGAGTCAAAAAGACCAGATGCAAAGACTCGAGGAGAAAATCGAACCAGCACCGTAATGGACTGGTCTGAACTGCTGAAAAAGATGGAGCCGCAGGAAGATCCTCGGGTTTGGACACCGAGCAAGCAGTGCCTGAAACCAAGTAGCCAAGAGGACTACTCTCCCTTCGTATGTCTCCAAGCAAGTTTGGACCTGGAGCAACTGCTGAACTGGGGGGAAGAGGTACGGGTAACCCCCACCTCAACCAGTCCTGCCACAAGGCATTGACCCCAACGGCCTCACAGTTGGAAAAGGGCGCCACATGCAACAGGAGACGCCTCAACCACACCAGTGCAATGAGGTCCACTTCCAGGGGCCCGTACATCCGGCAGAGCCAACTGAATGAGTCTTAACCAGAAGCTAGTGATGAGCCAACAGAGCCTACACTTGACAGAACCTGCGAAGGCAAAGAGGGTTCTGTCAAGTCAAACACAAAACCATAATCTAGTGCCAAGGTAGCAGCAAACAGGCCTAGAACCGGGGTAGGAAGTGCCATGAGCCCAGCCTCGAAAGGCCTGAAACTGGCAAACCAGGAGCTAGCAAAGAATCAATGAACCTCACACTTGAGAGAACATGCAAAGGCAAAGAGGAATTGGAGAAACCAGTACACAGCCTGGAGTCAAACCATGCCCAGGGAATGAACTATGCAAGGAATGGGCAAGTACCCACACACCTGGTTGAGTAACCACTGTATGGAAAATGGAACTGGTGGGTGAGTGACGTAACTATGGCATGTGTGTGTCTTTGCTCAGATTTGTTCAGATTTACCTTGCTGTTGTTAGGGTATATCACTCTATCCTTCTTATGACAAATTTGGTAGTTAGGATGATAAAATATTCCCTATTCTCAGCACCTGTGAAGGGAGGGGTGGTTAGGTTTTGGTCTTCGGTAGGCTTTTAGTAAATCCCAAGGGCCTGATATGATACGATGAGCTACTTGGGTAGTGACCCACCGAGGGAGCACTCCCAGAAACTCTAGATGTGGAGATTAGTAGGTGGATTCTAATCATCCAGGTTTGTCCAGCAATCATCTGACAGTGGCAGAGATAAAAATGGCAAAGGATGGGGATTATGGAAAGGGCATGAAACCAGAGCTAAACTGGCCACAAAGGAGCAATCAGAATAATATGACCTACAAAGGTCGTATCATTCTGACTTTTGAATGATATGATAAATGCTTTGATAAATGAATTCTGATCTTTGAATGATATGATATCAAATCTTATAGATGCAAAAACCAGCGTTGAATGTAATGAAACGCCAGTTTCTGGGTGAGCCCGGAGGCTCCCTGGAGCATATCGGGCTAAAGTATGTTATATTAGACCGGGACATTAGCTAAGGAGTTCAGACCTACCAGGGACCAACGCCAGAACCTGGCCCCTTCAGAGAGGTTTCAGGGAGCAATGACCCTGGAAAACCCCTTTGTGGTTGGGGTTTTCCTTATCTGCCATCGACCAGGGTTAGGCACTCAGAAAGGTAGGCATAACAAAACAAACCCCACATGGTAAAAAACTAAAACAAAAAACTGAACAGAGAGGTAGAAACTCCCTACAATCCCAAGGAAACAAGCAAACAAACAAACATCACACTTTACTGTCGCGCTGATCGTCCGCGCAGCCCTCCCCGCCCCGAGAGGGGGAGGGGGAGAGCCCCGGACCTACCGCGCCGGCTGCCAAGCTTCAGTCCGGAAGCTAAGCTTCAACCAACGTGAAAAAAACGCCAACTGGTGGGAGGGAGGGTTGCCAGGGAGCCTCCGGGGCTCACCCAGAAAATGGCGTTTCATTACATTCAACGCTGGTTTTCTGTGGGGAGCCCCCTACGGCTCCCCGGAGCTTCATACCCAAAGAGAAGGAAAAGAAAGGGCTAACCCAGGAGGCGGCCGCCACAAACTCTGCAACGCGAAGCCGAGACAACAGGTTGCAACCTGCGACCCAAGGCAACAAGAACGCACAGGAGCAGACGCGCATAAAGAATGGGCGGCCAAGAACCTGTGCGACCCTCAAATCCCTGCTCCCGAAATGAGCCCTAGGCGTCACCAACACAGCAGCAAAAGCTGCAAACGTCTGAACAGCACAGGCGCAAAGACAGACCGCAGGCTGGAAGACTGAAAAACCCTGCGAACGACCTGGGAGACCCGAGCCCTGAAAACAGGGAACGAGGGGAACCGGATCAACCACAGCGCATCCCCAGACACGGTATGCAGGTAACAGCAAAAAGCACAACCGGACAACACAGGACGCACCCCCGGCCAAACCAATTAAGCATCAATAACCCAAGAACCCCTCCGGAAAGCAGCCATCTCGACCGTCGCCAGGACGGAGAAAGGCTGCACACGTACAAATCTACCACCAATACCAATCTTGAGGTTATCG
This sequence comes from Procambarus clarkii, assembly GCF_040958095.1. Lineage (NCBI taxonomy): Eukaryota > Metazoa > Arthropoda > Malacostraca > Decapoda > Cambaridae > Procambarus > Procambarus clarkii. The sequence goes on from NC_091155.1 coordinate 45,439,122, forward strand.
TGAGATGATTTCGGGGCTTTAGTGTCCCCGCGGCCCGGTCCTCGACCAGGCCTCCACCCCCAGGAAGCAGCCCGTGACAGCTGACTAACATCCAGGTACCTATTTTACTGCTAGGTAACAGGGGCATAGGGTGAAAGAAACTTTGCCCATTGTTTCTCGCCGGCGCCCGGGATCGAACCCGGGACCACAGGATCACAAGTCCCGCGTGCTGTCCGCTCGGCCGACTGGCTCCCTGAGCCGGTCGGCCGACGACCGGCCACCAAAGAGCAGAAACCTGAACTGAAGGGGCTACCACAAACTGAGGAGAAGATAAGAAGGCACCCTGATCAAGGACCAGGACAGCTCAGGCGACGCATGAGCAGGCCAGAGGTGAAACAAAACATGAGAAAGCGTACGAAACGGGGCAGATGTAACGTCCACCTCGAACGCAAGCCGGAGTGGCTCCGCCAGCACCGCACAAAACGAGGCGACAGTAAAAACATCAAATAACTGTAGTCCTGAAAACCCAAGAAAGGACAAGACAACCTACGAAGTGCAAAAAAAAAGTGCATAGAAACACCAGGAACGTCATGCTGTCACCAAGACGAAGCTCGCAGGTGGGACACCGTCAACAAAGCCACCTGAACACCACAGAGATGGTGATACCTGCGTCAAAACACCAGACGTGAAGAGCTGAGGAGAAGGCCAAACCAGTCACGTACAGGACCGATCTAACCTGCCGAAACAGGCGGAGCGCGGGAAAACACCCCGGATTCAGACACCTATCAAGCAGCGTCTGAAAAAGAAGGCCGGGCTGGCCACCATGGAACCATAAGGACTGCTCTCATGGGAATGGGCTGCAACCGAGCCAAAACCCGAAGCAACAGCTGAACCGGGAGAAGAGGAACAGGTACCCCCACTTCGACCAGTCCTGCCGCAAAGCATCCACCGTGAACGTCTCGCAGGTGGATAAGGGCGCCACATAAAATGGGCGACGCCTAGACCCCGCCGACTTGAAGATGTCCATGACCAGGAGTCCATACGTCCGACAGAGCCAACAAAATGAGTCGGCGATGACTGGCCAATCCGCGAACAGAGGAATGAACCGAGACAGCTGTCCACCAAGACGCAGGACACATCCCGGACATGAACCTCACGGTTAGCCAAACCCCAAGAATCTAGCAAACGAGCCACTCTAAGGAACCAACCCCAAAGGTCCACACCTAAGAGAAACCCTGTGGTTCCGGCAAGAACCGCCAGAGAACAGTCCGAATGGAGCTGAATGGTAGAGCACCGAGTGACCCAAACCCTCCGAAGCGCAAACCAGACAGCCACAAACACCCGAACCGTGCTGTGAGCCCGACGGACGGACAGACTCCACCATCCCCGGCCAATCTGGTGAGCACTGGTTACAAAGCCACAGCCGAGACATGACACGTCCGTGAAAACATCGAGATAAGGCTCGGGGAGGTGCCAAGGCACGGTACCCTGAAAACCCCAAAGAGGAAGCTGGTGACTCAGCACCAACACAAGATCCCCAGAGGAACAAACCTAACGATTGCAAGAGGCAGAAGGAGAGTCTCCGAAGGAACCAAACAGACTCCGAAGCCAAACCAGACCCCGCGGGCAGACCAGCACGTCGAAGTTCAGACTCCAGCACAACTCCTCAAGCAACCGCTGAGCAACCCGGGACCCCCTCATGAACAGCCGAAGGCGGGACCACAGCGGCAGTAACACTTCTGGAGGAAAAGACAAGAAGTGGCCCAATAGCCCTAAACAAGGCCCAGGTCCGAACCCAGGATGGAAACAGATGGAATGACCTCCAGATCACCAGGAAACCAAACCCGGCGATCTGGAAAGAACCACACCCCTGGCGAGCAGACAAGCGGACTGAGTGGGAGCCCACACCAGCCAGTCGTCGAGGTAGGCCAGATACCGAATCTCAAGCAGACTCAGACAGGGCACTAAGATCCGGTAAAGATGCAAAAATACACCAAGTGCCAATTACAAAATAGGGAAGGCAACAAAAGCAGCAAGCCTGAAGCCCCACCACCAACTGTGCCAGTCCTGGAAAACTGGAGAAGAAAGTGCCAAGAATTGACCTGGAGGTCCAGGGCCACCATCCAGGAACCCGGCCCCAACAGAAGCTGGACAGGAGACAACAGTCCTCCGAGGAGGGCATAGAATCCAGGGTGCAGACTAAAGAAGTCCAGAAGAACCGCAGATGCGAAAGGCCCACGACTGCAAAGAGCAGACGGGAACCCCAGAAGGATGGTGTGGATCGACCACGTCCAACGCACCCACTAAGATGACATGACATAGCGCAGGGGAAGAAGCCCACCCCGCCAGCTCTGAACCCCCCCCAAAGGGGAAGAAGCCGTCCACCGACGCCACCAGAGGCCGGAAGACAACCAAAAGCGCCCACCAACAGCGGGACCATGGGAGAGTCAACAGAGCATGCTGCTCCCCCAGCGCCCCGTCAACAGAGAAGGGAACAGAGCCCCTTCCGAAAGAAAAAGTACACATACACATATACACATACATATACATACATATACACATACACACAAGGTATGTTACACACGTGTGCATACACATGTGCACACACACACAGCGTACACACACACACACATACACTTTAAAAGAAAAGTACAAGCCGCCGACCAGTGGGCAGAGAGACCACGCCGGCCAGGCAAAGAAGGCACAAAACTGCATCAAAAGCCCACTTCGACAACAAAACCTCAAAGTCCCAGCACGACCACAACATGTGCCAAGACCCAAAAAGATCAGTCTGCTAGCCAGGAAGACCCCGGAACTCCAGAAGGCAGAACCGGGTCACATGAGGAAACAAAGCCCCCCTGAACCCACAAAGGGGGCCCAAGAGGAAGAAACCTCCGGAACGAAACCAAAGAACCCAAAGGAACCCGGAATCGAACCAGGGGGAGCCCAAACCACCACATTTGTCGGCAGAGAAACACCACAGAAAGGCAAAGCACAGCCCCCAGACAGAACCCCCAGGGAAACGGTCATAACAGACCAAAAACTGAGGGACAAGGTGTGGGTGCAAGCATAACAGCCAGGGATACTGAGCCCAAACCCAAGGGGCCAGACCCAAAACAGCCAAAGAGGGAAACCTGGTGTAAAATCAACACTCAAATGTTCCCAGAGGAACAGGAAACGGGCAGAAAACACCAAAAAAGCAAAGAAACGACAACAGGAGAATAAAACCCCTGAAAAAAGGTGAAAACTCACCCAAGAAGCTCGCTCGCACACCCAGGTGCATGTAAACAAACCGCAACGCCGCCCTGGTGGCCACGCCGGGAAACCGGCAGACAAAAATGGCCACAAGAACAGAGGGCTGTGACCTACGCTAAAGATACGAAAACACGCCAGCAAAAGTGGGAAGCAAGCAGACTGGATGGGCGAAAAACTCCGCTCAAAAGCAGAAAACCCAGGCAGGGGGCAAACCACCCTAGAACTGCTAGCAGGCATCCCCCACAGCCCCTGGAACCAGCAACAGAGGCCCCGGGGCAGAGCCGTCCTCCAAGCCCTCCGCCCTTAAAGAAAAGTAAGAGTTCATGGGAAAGGCAGCAAGAAAGGGCCACTGGTAAGACCCAGAAGCCTTGGCAGGAGGAACAGGCTCGAAAACCTCCGTCCCCCAACCCGAATGGGGCAGCCCCTGAAAACCGCCCGAGTCTCGGCCCTAACTAAACCCCGCCCCGACCCCGAAACCCGCAGACGGTCCGAAGCCGGGAACAGGGAGGGAAAGGGGCGAACAGCACCTAACCAAAACGGGGTGGCCTCGGGGCATCCGAGTGGGAAACCAACCTAGCATGTTGCAGCAACCTAACCTAGCTTGCAATATGGATGCCGCCTGTACTCTGAACAGTAATAACATCAGGAGAGTACTGGAGAACAAGCAGAGAATCTCTCTCGCAAGACTCCGGGTCAAGGTGTAAGTGACCCAACAGGCAACATGACGGAGGTAAAAGTGGCGACTGTCACCCAGAGACAAGGGCACAGCAACCAACGATCCCATACAAGAGGGGTTGGAACCCGGAAGACGCATTCAATGGTCCCCCTAGCCCAGACAGGGGGTTTCCAGGGCCCGTAGACTGACTGCTACGGGAAGCCCGGGCAAGGTGTTGCTAACCGGTTAAGAAACCCAAAAATAACAAAAGATAGAGGATAGCACTGAAAACCCCTGCGACGTGTACAATCACGGGGGCCTAGCAGAGGGCCTCTAAACACTACCAGTGGAACTATAGCCACACTAGGCAGACCCCACCAGGCATGAAAATAAAAAGAAAAGAAAAACCCCGCAAAAGTACACCGTCTCCAGAGGCAACAGGAACCGGTCGCCGCTTAGGTGACAAGCTGCACAACACCTTGACGCCCTAACCAGCACAATACCAATCCCTACCCAGGGCCAAACAAGGGCCCCAAGCCCCAGCTGGCCCCAAGGGCGAGGTAAATGCCGAGCAGCAAGAACCTCTACGGGAATGGTTCCCAAACGCCCCAGGGAAGAGAACCCTGTTACGCAGGGGCAATACTCACAGGGCGCTTAGGGAAGTTAGCCACTAAGCTCATGCAGCCCTGGCACTGATGAGGTACTCCTGGCCACCACACAACACAACACACGGCAGTGAACGCCACACAAGGCAAACACCGCCTAGGAAACTGAGGGCAGAGAAGCGTCTATCCCGGTTGACATTAGCTTCCGAACTGAAGCTTGGCAGCCGGGCGGTAGGTCCGGGGCTTCCCCCTCCCACTCCCGGGGCGGGGAGGGCTGCGCGGACGATCGGCGCGGCAGTAAAGTGTGATGTTTGCTTGTTTCCTTGTGATTGTAGGGAGTTTCTACCTCTGTTCGGTTTTTGTTTTAGTTTTTTACCATGTGGGGTTTATTTTGTTATGCCTACCTTTCTAGGTGCCTAACCCCGGTCGATGGCAGATAAGGAAAACCCCAACCACAAGGGGTTTTCCAGGGCCATTGCTCCCTGAAACCTCTCTGAAGGGGCCAGGTTCTGGCGCTGGTCCCTGGTAGGTCTGAACTCCTTAGCTAATGTCCCGGTCTAATATAACATACATTAGCCCGATAAGCTCCAGGGAGCCGTAGGGGCTCCCCACAGAAAAGTAGCAAATTAGGCTAGTTAGTTTTGACTGCTCTCATAAATCAACTCATCATCCTTATAGACGTTGGGCTACTAATGTTAAAGTCAATGATTGATAGTTATCCACATATAAATGTAATATGTGTAAATGACAGCTGCGTCAAACAGCCTGGTGGACCAAACTACAAACCGGAGGAGGCCTGGTCCTCGGGGGTAATTAGCTTTAGGTAATTACACGGACCCCTTGAGCGACGTGATGAATATGGGGGGCACAGTAAACAAAGACTCACACGATGAGTATGTGGTTCAAAATACAGTGGTACCTCGCATAACGATTGCCCCAAAAGATGAACATTTTGGGTAACGAACGGCCCGATCGGCATCAAATCGTCCCGTATGACGAACGCTGGTTTGAGTAACGTCAACACCACACGGTGGGGTCGCGCTGCTTCTTGCACATTCTTAGACGCCTCCGACGATGCACATAAATTATGTTGTTCTTGTTTAAAGATGCTAATGATGCTGGGATATAAAAGGGTGACTGCTGAGATGTTGCAAAGCATTGACGTTTTTGCAGGAAAAAATAAATGAAATGTCTGATATACAACAAATGTCAGAAAGGTTCGTTCGGTGTTCGGCAGGTAGGCTGCTCCATTATAACAATCTTTCTTTGTTTCAAATGTGTTCCATTTGTTTTGTAATTTTCATTTACGTCTCAATAATGGAGAAGCCTATCTTACATACACTGAATAAACCATTATGACATTTTCCTTTCTTCAAATGTGTTCAATATTTATTTTTCATTTGTCTTATAACAAAAGGTTCGTTCGGTGGTCGGCAGGTAGGCTGCTCCATGTTTCTTACATACAAAAAACGTAAATAATAAAAAAAATGAAGAATTTTGAAAACCAGTACAAATGTCAAAAAGGTTCATTGGGTGGTCTACAGGTCGGCTACTCCATGTTTCTTAAATAAAAAAAAAACGAAAAATAAAAGAACTGTTGAAACAATTTGAAAAATGGACAAATGCCATAAAGGTTCGTTCAGTGTTTGTCGGGTAGGCTGCTCCATTATTGAGACGTAAGTGACAAATACAAAACAAATGGAACACATTTGAAACAAAGAAAGATTGTCATAATGGAGCAGCCTACCCGACAAACACTGAACGAACCTTTTGTTATAACGAATATGAAAGACAAGGGCTGCTGGCTGGGTTAGTACTGCGTGAGCAACCATTTGTAGCACACGTGCCTCTGGCTCTCAAACACCTGTCCCACACGGTGTTGAAAGACTGCGCTCAATCGGTGCAATTCAGACCCTATTGTTTGAAGAACAAGGGGTCATAACATTGGTGAAGCTAGGCGCAATAAGGGCTTAACACAACGGTCGGATGCCAGTGATGCAGCACCTATGAGGATGATACAGCGAGCGTATCTAGTTGTAGCTCTGAGCCCCACCCTTGCCATCTCCAATTTATATAGATGATACATAGATGAATCGTTTTCTGCGTTCAATGATGATGCATCTGATACAAGTAGCATAGATGAACAGTGTTAGCGGCTTCCATGGTGGTGGTGTTCATTGATATTTTCAAGAATACCTGAATCTCTTCCTGACTGATGGACACTCTTTGAGGCTAGCTGAATCTCTTCCTGACTGATGGACACTCTTTGAGGAATCTCTTCCTGTGTGGGACCTTACAAAGCGATCTTTTCAAGACTACCTTACAAACTGAGCTTTTCCTATAATCATTTCAATACTACCTTATGCTTTACAAGCTTGGCTACATACCACCTACAAGTACTAAAGCCAAGGGTGCACACGAGAGCGTTATTTGCAAGCACACAGAACGATGAAACAGGAAACGAAAATCTATCTGTAGCTGGTGCAAGGAGAGCAAAGTCGCGCTGTGTACCATGGACTACTTCGTTGACTATTACACACCTCCAAAGTACTGAGTGTGTAATACAGTGTGTTACTGTGTAAATAGTATGTGAAACTGTACATATTGAAATTTTAGTGAATTTTTACCACGTAATATTGTGACAATAAACATTTATTGTGGACACATTACTGACACATGTATCACAGTTTCATGGAAAATTATGAACATTCTACTGTATACATATTGTAAATGTCACAAATATGCATCATATACGATAAAAGAAACAAATAAAACCGCATTGGAAATGCATAGAAAAAATATTTGAAAATATATTTGTGGCAACATGCAGTGCTTGAATGGCCTGCGCGACCGTGTCTGGGAGCTTCACACACGGGCGACCAGGCCCTGATGACATCACAGCACACCTTGTCCATGCCCTCACACCCAAAGTAAGTGGAATTTGGTAATTACTTTTACATAGACATGTTCAGGGACGGTAATTTATCATTTTGCAAAGAAAAATGATATTTTGGGGAACATTTGATGTCATGCACACTGGGGAATTTCACAATAAACACAGTGCATCACACTGGTTACATGGGGCACACTTGTTTTGTATGACGTCCGTTTCACATGACGAACATGGAACGGATTAAATTCGTTATGCGAGGTACCACTGTATATACAAAATATATATATACAATATATGACAAAATTTTTAAAGTATATTTTATGTTTCTGAATTTCTCGTGATATATAATATATAAGGCTTATACTTAAGTTAAGAGCTGTACTTGTAGATGACATTCCCCGGTTTGGCACCTTCTTTTGAAAATTACTTGCTTGTGGCTGACATATATAATCTGACTGTGTCAGCCATAATTCACCTAGACATCGATCCTGTGTCATATGATGCTATAGTGCAATTAAGGTAATATTGCAACTTATAGGAAATCGTTAAATCATAAATATATCTTTGTTCTTATATTTGAAATATTGTTACATTCAACGTTTGAAAACAAAGTTTATATCTGTATTTTTAATAAAATATAAAACATTAATGTTTATCAACTTATCTCTGTTAGTTTAGTTCATCTATTATGCACCCCATACCCATCTTGTGGGCGGTAGTGGAAAGTGTTACAGAGAAACATAATGGGCTGAGGGACTGACGTGCTTATCTCTGAAGCTAGACACAGATATAATGAAATAATCAATGATGGAATCAGAGTCTGTCTCCTGTGGATTCCTTCCCATATTGGTCTCCGAATGCATGATAGAACTGATGAGTTGGCCAAGACTTTTGCTCGTAAAGAGGGAATTGATTACCAACTTGGACTGCCTTTGAGCAGCCTGAGGGCAGTAATATCCCAGGAACATCAACTAAATTTCGGAGACTTGAGGCAAAGTGAAATTCACACCAGTTACCCCATCTATCATCATTCTATTATGCAGGAGGTACCGCACGTCTATGGGTCATCCAATAATGCTAGCAGATTTCTAGAAGTTACCACTGTTAGGTTTAGGCTCGGCTACAAGTACCTCAGGGAATTTGTAACATCTGCTGATGTAGATTTGACTAAATGTAAACTCTGTCAGCAGAACTATTTGCATACTTTGCGTCATTATATAATGGAATGTGAAAAAATCGCGGAATTTAGAGATAACACCATCAATAGTGTCCCAGAAATGTGTAAGTACTTCATTCATATTGATGTGCTGCCCGAAATCTTAGCGAAGTATGCAAAATTTGCTTACTGTAAGTTATGCATGCACATGACTGTAAAGCTGCCGCCCAGTTGGGTGGGTGTGGAGCAAGACTAGTAACTGTGTGACTCCTCATAGATGTAAAGTGCCGTGTATAGTGATTGTTATGAGCCTCTTGTTGAATCACTTGTGACAAAAGATTACTGATGTGTGTATTTGTGTGGGTAATTAAATATGTATGTGTATGTATATTTGTATACGTATGTATATGTACATGTATGCATAAGTATGTGTACATTAATAATTTTGTAACTAGCGTCAAAAGATTGTTATTTGCTTAGCTAAACGAACTAGAGGGCTCAGTTCCTGAACCGATTATGTGCCTCTGTAATCCTTTACACCACCGCCCACGGGATGGGTATTATGGGGTGCATAATAAAGAAAGAAAATGAATGGACCGAACCCCACAATTCATTTAGCTAAGCTAGTTACAATCTTGACGAGCTAGTTACAAAATTCATTATAAGTCGTCACATCATAAATGGGTTCGAGATCGACCACAAGTAGTGCATTACATAATTTATCAGTATTGTGCAGCCTGTGATCCCCGCCTGGCTGGATACTGATACCTAGGTAGTTTTCATGTGCCCGGACACCAGCGATAAGGTGGTATTATTTATTTAACTTAAGATATATATATTTTTAAATGTTGTCACATTAACGGCTACATCTTCCTTTCTTCTGACATATAGACTTTTAAGATTAATTAAAATACAGTGGTACCTCGCATCACGAATTTAATTCGTTCCATGTTCGTCATGTGAAACGGACGTCATACAAAACGAGTGTCTCCCATGTAACCAGTGTGATGCACTGTGTTTATTGTGAAATTTCCCCAGTGTGCATGACATCAAATGTTCCCCAAAATATAATTTTTCTTTGTAAAATGATAAATTACCGTCCCTGAACATGTCTATGTAAAAATAATTACCAAATTCCACTTACTTTGGCTGTGAGGGCGTGGACAAGGTGTGCTGTGATGTCATCAGGGCCTGGTCGCCCATGTGTGAAGCTCCCAGACACGGTCGCGCAGGCCATTCAAGCACCGCGTGTTGCCACAAATATATTTTCAAATATTTTTTCTATGCATTTCCAATGCGGTTTTATTTGTTTCTTTTATCGTATATGATGCATATTTGTGACCTTTACAATATGTATACAGTAGAATGTTCATAATTTTCCATGAAACTGATACATGTGTCAGTAATGTGTCCACAATAAATGTTTATTGTCACAATATTACGTGGTAAAAATTCACTAAAATTACAATATGTACAGTTTCACATACTATTTACACAGTAACACACTGTATTACACACTCAGTACTTTGGAGGTGCGTAATAGTCAACGAAGTAGTCCATGGTACACAGCGCGACTTTGCTCTCCTTGCACCAGCTACAGATAGATTTTCGTTTCCTGTTTCATCGTTCTGTGTGCTTGCAAATAACGCTCTCGTGTGCACCCTTGGCTTTAGTACTTGTAGGTGGTATGTAGCCAAGCTTGTAAAGCATAAAGTAGTATTGAAACGATTATAGGAAAAGCTCAATTTGTAAGGTAGTCTTGAAAAGATCGCTTTGTAAGGTCCCACACAGGAAGAGATTTAGCTAGCCTCAAAGAGTGTCCATCAGTCAGGAAGAGATTCAGCTAGCCTCAAAGAGTGTCCATCAGTCAGGAAGAGATTCAGGTATTCTTGAAAATATTAATGAACACCACCACCATGGAAGCCACTAATGCTGTTCATCTATGCTACTTGTATCAGATGCATCATCACTGAACGCCGAAAACGAATAATCTATGTATCATCTATATACATAGATGATACATAGCTCTGTAGCTCAGAGCTACACCTGGATACGCTCGCTGTATCATCCTCATAGGTGCTGTATCACTGGCATCCGACCGTTGTGTTAAGCCCTTATTGCGCCTAGCTTCACCAATGTTATGACCCTTATGTTCTTCAAACAATAGGGTCTGAATTGCACCGACTGAGCGCAGTCTTTCAACACCGTGTGGGACAGGTGTTTGAGAGCCAGAGGCACGTGTGCCACCAATGGTTGCTCACGCACTACTAACCCAGCCAGCGGCCCTTGTCTTTCATATTCGTTATAGCAAAAGGTTCGTTCAGTGTTTGTTGGGTAGGCTGCTCCATTATGACAATCTTTCTTTGTTTCAAATGTGTTCCATTTGTTTTGTATTTGTCACTTACGTCTCAATAATGGAGCAGCCTACCCGACAAACACTGAACGAACCTTTATGACATTTGTCCATTTTTCAAATTGTTTCAACAGTTCTTTTTTTTTTTTTTTTTTAAGAAACATGGAGCAGCCGACCTGTAGACCACCGAACGAACCTTTTTGACATTTATACTGGTTTTCAAAATTCTTCATTTTTTTTTATTATTTACGTTTTTTGTATGTAAGAAACATGGAGCAGCCTACCTGCCGACCACCGAACGAACCTTTTGTTATAAGACAAATGAAAAATAAATATTGAACACATTTGAAGAAAGAAAAATGTCATAATGGTTTATTCAGTGTATGTAAGGTAGGCTTCTCCATTATTGAGACGTAAATGACAAATAAAAAACAAATGGAACACATTTGAAACAAAAAGATTTTTATAATGGAGCAGCCTACCTGCCGAACACCGACCGAACCTTTCTGACATTTGTTGTATATCAGACATTTCATTTCTTTTTTCCTACAAAAACGTCAATGCTTTGCAACATCTCAGCAGTCACCCTTTTATATCCCAGCATCATTAGCATCTTTAAACAAGAACAACATAATTTATGTGCATCGTCGGAGGCGTCTAAGAATGTACAAGAAGCAGCGCGACCCCACCATGTGGTGTTGACGTTACTCAAACCAGCGTTTGTCATACGGGACGATTTGACGCCGATCGGGCCGTTCGTTACCCAAAATATTCGTCTTTTGGGGCAATCGTTATGCGAGGTACCACTGTATATGGAAACTAATTATACAATTAATTGACTGGTGTGCAGGGCTTCACACTCTCAGAGCTAGCCATCCAGTAACTATCAAAATGCATATATCTTCGTTTTCACTTCAGTTATATTTATGACAAAGGATTTTAAATGTAGCCTATATTTCTACCTTTCTGATGACAAATACTTTCGTTAATTACAATATCTAGATCAAACTAACATTGATTTTCAAAAGGTTGTATATTTTCCATCAATGGAGAGCATCAGCCAAGAAGCCTTCTTTAAAATATGAATATCTTTCCTCACCCAATAAGATCTAATCTCTGAATAAAACGCAAAAAACGACTTGATTGTAACCTATCCACCGCTGCCCATTGGATGGGGGAGAGGGGGTTATGTGTAGGATAAACATATCAATTGTGACACTAGCCCTCCATATATGTCAGTTGCTTAAATTATAAACTGTACTTGTGGTCGGTCTCGAGCCCATTGTTGATGTGACAATGTGCATTGACTTTTGTAACTAGCTTATCAAGATTATAACTTGCTTGGCTATATGAATTGTGGGGCTCAGTCCCTGAGCCCATTATGTGCCTCTGTAACACTCCACTATCACCCATAGGATGGGTATGGGGTGCATAATAAATGAACTAAACTAAGTTCTGCCTTTTTGATAACATATACAATTATAAGCTTTATTTGTGAATCTCAATTAATTAAACAATATATCACAGAGCCTGTAGGGTTCGGTGAGATGAGCGAAGAGACATGGGAGATTTTACTTAAGTACAATACATGGTAGTTTAAGTAGCGAACGCATGTCAACGAATAACGAGTATATATAACAAAACTATTGTCCTATGAAGTCGATTTAACTTCCAAACATATATTTTTTAATAAATGTTAAATGTTTCCTGGCTAGTTATGTTAGATTTTATTAAAAATACGTATTCTACTTGTTAACATTATAATTTAAATTTGTGATAATTTGTGCAGAGAAGTGCGACAACTGGATATGCCAACACTTTCCAAACAACGATATATCTTGGATAAGTCGCTCCACAACATTGACGTTTGGACCGTCGACTTCCTTTGATGCTACTTATAATTTCATTATGAAATAAGTAAATATTAGTTTGGAGTAAATATATGTTTTCTTATGTTCTGCATTCAGCACCCACATTATAGTGAGTAAATATACCATATTACTTGATCACTTAAAAAATGCTAGGAGGGTTTGAGTAGCTTTGGGTCTTTAGTGGACAGAATCTCCAATAGATGGGGCGAGAGTCGCCCCATCTCTCTCGGCCGAGCAAGAGTCGAAACTTAATTTACAATTGATATATCTTTGTCCGTACTTGTGTAAAAGAGGAAATGTAGATGTTTATCTCTCAGAATGTTTGGTAATATGTTTATTGTTTGTGATGTGTGTATATGTATGTATTAACACGATGTACTGAACGGGGTGAGAATAGCTTGAGCTACCTCATCCCTTTCTGTGTATTTTACATCAATAAACTTATTTCAATTTCAATCTTTATCCTCGAACATGATATATTTCATTTGGTGCAATCATAATAATGTTCATATATCGGTCTTTCTGGAGGCATATAAGATTTTAGGCTTTATTAGCGTATCTTTGCTAATAATACAATATATCGGCAAGTGCGTAGGCGTCTGTACTCCATGCCCGACAAGCTACTGAGCGCTACTATAAAAACATGTATCTTCACTTGAGCTATAAATATGTCTATTGTAATGTATTTAAAATGAAGCTCATATTTCTATCTTGCTTAAGACATATATATAACATTTGTGTTTATTAACGAATTTACGTGAAATAAACATTGATCTGAGAGAGAGTTGCTCTGTCGTTCAGTCTGTACGGGGTGGGAGCGCCATAATTTTTAAAATACTGTCTCCACTCGATCATCCGGACTATATGGGAAGGACCCCCAGCCGGATTATCACATTTTTCGGATAATGGTACTTTTTCACCTACGAGTCCAAAAGTGACCATTTCCAACTATTTTTATACTACAAACAACATAATTTGAATTGCCTTGCCACATACAATTATTAAATATTCAACTAGAAACCTCAACTTACCTTGTTGGTGTTCGTCTTCTTGATTGATGCCACACATCTTGAAGTTAAAAATTCTTAACAATTTACGTAACCTATACTAACACAACACTAAAATTAACACTTAAAATTACTGTACAGTTCATTAAGCTAAGTTAGTTTTGACTGCCAGCTGCTGAAGCCTCACTGGTTGAGGGCATTTGGGTTGCCTGTGAGGCCTCACTTGTTGAAGGTGCTTGCTTGCACCTCACTTGTTGAAGTGCTTGCATGCCCTCACTTGTTGAAGGCGCTTGGCTTGCCTGTGACGCCTCACTTGTTAAAGGCGCTTGCTTGCGCCTCACTTGTTGAAAGCGCTTGGCTTGCCTGTGGCGCGTCACTTGTTGAAAGCGCTTGGTTTGCCTATAATGCCTCACTTGTTGAAGGAGCTTGGCTTGCCTGTGGCGCCTCACTTGTTGAAGGCGCTTGGCTGCCTGTGACGCCTCACTGGTTGAACAACACGTAACTTGTCTTTAATTGCTAGGACAATCTTCTTCCTCTTAACACTTCCAGAACGATTGATGCTGCTACCAGACATATTCTTGGCCAAAAATGTTCAAAATTACTATGAAAATTAAGAAAGTTATTTAAAAAAATATTTCACTAATGGCGCAACACTGTGAGGCCGCACTGGTTGAGGTGTATACAGAGCACCACTTGGTTTCCGAACCCCTTGGGGACGAGACCCGTCGGTTAACATGTAAGTTCGTATACGAGAAATAGAGGGGAAAAATAAACTAGAAATGTAAAAAGAAATTTTTCCGAAAAATGTATGAAAAAAACTCTAGGGAAAAAAATCGTCAGGTTCATGGCGTAAATGCGACCGTGTTTTGTTTGTACTCATCAATAAGTGAAGTCCTGATTCGCTTTATAAAAGTCCTTAATTGTTCCTAACTGATTATTAAGACGTCTGGCAAACATCCTCTGGATGTTTCCTGCCAGCCTGCAGGCACATCCTGCCAGCCTGCAGGCACATCCTGCCAGCCTGCAGGCACATCCTGCCAGCCTGCAGGCACATCCTGCCAGCCTGCAGGCACATCCTGCCAGCCTGCAGGCACATCCTGCCAGCCTGCAGGCACATCCTGCCAGCCTGCAGGCACATCCTGCCAGCCTGCAGGCACATCCTGCCAGCCTGCAGGCACATCCTGCCAGCCTGCAGGCACATCCTGCCAGCCTGCAGGCACATCCTGCCAGCCTGCAGGCACATCCTGCCAGCCTGCAGGCACATCCTGCCAGCCTGCAGGAATATCCTGCCAGCCTGCCTGCCAGCTTGCCTGCCAGCCTGCAGGCACATCCTGCCTAAAATATACGATGATGTACTGTACATTTAAGAAACAAATCTGGGTCACAGGTCTGTGGAGTGTGGTTAGGCTTACGGAGTCAGCCGGTCCCTCCCCCACCACCAACACACCTCCCCCTCTCCCCCCCACCACCGACACACCTCCCCCTCTCCCCCCACCACCAACACACCACCCCCACCCCCCACCCCAAACCCATACACACACACACACACACTCTCAAAGGTCACGTGGTTCACAGTTCACTTCAACACCCATATATCGCTTCCTGCCTGCCTGCCTCCTTCCCACCCTGCCAGCCTGCTTCCTTCCCAGCCTGCCAGCCTGCCTCCTTCCCAGCCTGCCAGCCTGCCTCCTTCCCAGCCTGCCAACCTGCCTCCTTCCCAGCCTGCCAGCCTGCCTCCTTCCCAGCCTGCCAGCCTGCCTCCTTCCCAGCCTGCCAGCCTGCCTCCTTCCCAGCCTGCCAGCCTGCCTCCTTCCCAGCCTGCCAGCCTGCTTCCTTCCCAGCCTGCCTCCTTCCCAGCCTGCCAGCCTGCTTCCTTCCCAGCCTGCCTCCTTCCCAGCCTGCCTGCCTGCCTCCTTCCCAGCCTGCCAACCTGCCTCCTTCCCAGCCTGCCAGCCTGCCAGCCAGCCTGCCAGCCAGCCTGCCTGCCTGCCAGCCTGCCTGCCAGCCAGCCTGCCAGCCAGCCTGCCAGCCAGCCTGCCTGCCAGCCTGCCAGCCAGCCAGCCTGCTTCCTTTCCAGCCAGCCTGCCTCTCCCCCTGCCATCATGCTAACGGGTAGTGTGTGTTAGGCTTATCTTCGGGAATGAGCCGGTCTCGCCCCCACCACCAACAAACCACCCGCCCCCCTACATCCCATCTCTCAAGATCACGCGGTTCAACCTCGTGACTACCACTCACTCCCTGCCTGCAAGCTAGCCTGCCTGCCTGCCTGCCTGCCTGTGCCTGCCAGCCTGCCTTTCCCTCCCTAATTCTCACTACTTCCATCCCTTCCTACCTACCTCCTAGCATCTCTCCCTACCTCCCCCTCCCTCTTAGCATCTCTCCCTACCTCCTAACATCTCTCCCTACCTCCCCCTCCCTCCTAGCATCTCTCTCCCCCCCTCTCTCACTGATTCTCCCCCCCCTCATTCATACTGCCTCCCACCTAAGTTTCATCGTCCATCCACCCACCAGTCAGCCATCACTGACGCAATGGGTGCATTTGGAGCCAACATGGTGCACAGATGTTTCTTGATTGTGCAGATATGTAAAACAAAAGCACAGAATGAACATTCCAGCCTTATGGCAATTCAAAATAATAGGAATAATAGGCCGTGAATCTGTGAAGTCACAGTGGGCAAACTGGACCATCGCCCACCCACCACCACAAGCCGGCGTGACGCTTGGTGGACCCCTTCCTACCCGAACTTTGTTCGGGTAGCATGACTCCCCAACCCCAATCGGGAAACTGGAAGTTTCGGATAACTAAAGTTCGGAAACCAAGTGGTGCTCTGTATCTGTGACTTGTCTTTTATTGTTAGGACAACTTTCTTCCTCTTAACACCTCCAGAACGATTGATGCTGCTACCAGACATAGTCTTGGCCAAAAATGTTCAAAATTACTATGAAAATTAAGAAAGTTATTTAAAAAATATTTCACTAATGGCGCAACACTGTGTATAACACGAGGGACGGACGCACATGGGTTGACCAGTGTTGGACAGGTCCACTTGGGGCAGCCATAGCGTTACGTAGGCCGCCAGGAGGAAAAAAATTAACAATATTTTTGAAGGAAACTTCAGCCTGTGCACAATGCTTTTAGGAAACTTATTTATTTGTTATTACATAATTACTAGTAGTTATTTTATTTGTTTTTGGCTATGATTAATTGTTCTAAAATTAATGGTAATTCCTGTACCCAGGTAGTCCCTCCTGACGCACCCCTCCCACCCTCCCAACACCACCCACCCACCCCACCCCCACCTACACCATGCGCCTCGAGTCTCGGGCAGACGGGATTAATACCGTATGGCCCGCCTCATGTTTTCATATACGGACAAAGGCACGATTATCAGGGGGACTGACCGGATAGTGTAATTTCTGCAGAAAACCTGCTTTAATCCGGTCCCTGTGGCTATTTTGGCCGGATATTGTGATAACTTTATCCGTTCACGATTTTGGCCGTATAAGGGTGTTTTCGGATGTTCGAATCCCGGATAATCGCGGGGTTACAGTACATGTATCTTCATTAGAACTTTAAATATGTCTAAGGTAAAGTGTTTAAAGTGAAGCTTATATGTCTGCCTTTCTTGAGACATATAAAACATATATGTTTATTAACGAATTCACGTGAAATAAACATTGTTCTGAGAGAGAGTTGCTCGGTCGATCGATCTGTCCAGGATCGGAGCTCGGTTATTATAAAAGTACATGTATCTTCGCTTTAAATTTAAATATGCCCATGGTAAGGTATTTAGAATGAAGCTTATATTTCTATCTTTCTTGTGACATATAAAACTCTTACGTTTATTAAGGAATCTGCGTGAAATAAGCATGGTTCTGAGATGAATGCTGCGGTTTTTGAGCTCGACGAGCGATGAAAACGGCCCCTTTTATAAAACTACAAATATCTTCGGTTTTACTTAAAATATTTGTCTGGTAGAGGTTTTACAGATAGATCACGTTTTTGTCTTTCTACTGACTAATAAATAATTTTGGTTTAATAAGTCAAGATGTTTTCAACAATATTCTTTCGGCGTTCGTCTTTTCCAGCATGGGCGACCCATTTGGAAACACGATACTTGGGTTAACCCATCCCATAGTTGGGTTTGTTTCCATTATGGTTCGGAACATACCCATCCTATAGTTGGTATAGTAGACACCATACCATCTTGTTTGCAGTAGTTTACCCCATAGACATTGCAACGTAACATCGTTTTCTGTTAGCGTTCGTACAAAACATTGTTTAAATATTGTTAAAGCACAAACTATGGTATATAATATTGACTGGTGAAGCACTGTTATTCTATGTAATAATTTATAGTGCTTATTATAATTTACTAAGAACAACTAATATTTCTCCAAACAAAACTACGAGCCTTCGATAGGATGTAGCTGATCTGTAATATTCTAAGAGCATGGACAATAGTAGGTAAATTTCACAACCCATGTGGGACCTGAAAACTATAATTTTCATTATAATTGAACCAATCACGACTATTCTGCTATCTACGTTGATGGACGGGTACTGTGAGACGTAAATTGGTACGTGAGGAAGAGTTTGGGCCTTGGAAAAAAAGGTAACTGGGAATATATTACATATGTACTAATTCACATTCAATATATTGACTTTAAGCATTAAGTCATATATGCGCTGTCTTGTGTGAGAACGGGTTGAAATAGGTACCTGGGAGTTAGACAGCTGCTACGGGCTGCTTCCTGGGGGTGTGTAACAAAAAGGAGGTCGAGGACCAGGCCTCGGGGACGCTAAGCCCCGAAATCACCTCAAGATGACGAGGTACTGTGAACTTTCCGAACTTTCAAGGACTAAAGGGCTGGCAAGTAGGGTATGGAAGGACGGGGCGAGGATGCACAAAACTTGAGTGAGGAACTAGAGACAAGGGGGAGAGGGGGGGAAGATACAAAGCGGTGGGCCAACCACCTTGGGTTTGTACTTGATAATGTTTGATCGTTGTAAGGCTGGGTGGAGCTCTCTTGATGTCCACATGCGTCGCACAGGGGTTTGGCTCTTAACGTTTTGATGCTCTGGGCGCGCGTGCACCGCACTATCCTTGGTGGGTTTGGGTATTACCATGCACTAGGAGTGCATGGTAATGTTGGATTTTTGGCCATTTGACCATAAAAGTTGTTATTATATATCTCACAATGGGTCCCAAGAAAGCCAGTGGTAAGGTTCAAGGCAAGAAATTGCATGCGAGGATGACAATAGAGGAAAAACAAGAGATCATTCAGAAGCTTGAAAATGGTGCACGTATTGTTGATAAATTCGGCGCATCACAATGGTTAAGGCAAGTAGGGGATGGTTTGAAAATTTAGAAAAAGAAGTGGTATTCACAGTGTTGTGAGGCATGGGGAGGCTGCCAGCTCAGACAAACCAGCGACTGAAAGATTTATTGAAGAATTTAGGAGTTAGTCCTCACTGCCCGATGTTATAATGGAAGGGGACTCCCCTCCCAAACAGTAACCTCTCCTCACCATCTTCCATATGCCAACAGCAGTCATCAGCAAGGGTAATAACTTGAACATACTTTTGTAGTGTAGATTTAGATGAATTAGGTATAAAATTTAGTTTGAAGTGAGATTTTTGGGTAGTCAGGAACGGATTAATTCATTTCCCATTATTTCTTATGGGGAAATTAGCTTCGGTTTACGAGTTTTCGGATTATGAGCCGTCTCCAGGAACAGATTAAACTCTTAAACCGAGGTATCCCTGTAATGTCAAAAACAGCAGCGTGCTCCACCCGCCGACATGATGAAAACAGGCCGCGGTTACCAGAAAGAGAGCGCTGTGCCACCCCAAGGCGCCTCTCATTACATTAGAGAGCGCGGTAATTCTGAGAAGTGTATACTCTTTTCAACTTTGTCATCTCAATTCTCGTCCTAGGTTTTTCAATTTGGTATCAATGTGTTCGCAATAAAATTCTCTACAGGACTAAATGAATATAAAGCCCAAAAGCCCGGCGAGAAAGTGAGTGTGCCTTACCCAGGAGCGCGCAAGAGCTCTCTCTTCACTTCACTTTTTTCACTTTGGACATCTCAATTCTCATCCTAGGTCTTTCATTTTGGTATCATTGTGTTCGCAATAGAATTCCCTACAGGAGTATATGCAAATATAAAGTCCAAAAGCCTGGCGTACCACCCACAGCAAACAGAAAAAGTGACGGAGTGTTACCCCAATGAGCACTAATAAAGAGCAATAAAATGGGAATACTCTTTTCAACTTTGTTACCTCAATTCTGATCCTAAGTCTTTCATTTTGGTATCATTGTATTCACAATGAAATTCCCTAGTGGAGAATATGCATATAATGTCCAAAACCGCGGTGCACCCCTCCCGAAGCCGCCACCAATTTGCCGCCCGCCAATTACTGCCGAGGACTCAATGCCGAGTCCTTACCAGACTTCCCTCTATTTAAAGAAGGACTCAATGATGAGTTGTCGCCGAGCGAAAGTGTTAAGCAGCAGGTCAAGACTACATGTGACAGGATGCAGGAAGCCGAAAACCTCCAGAAGATGGGATCGATGAACCCACGTGATCATGGAATCGAACCCGGGAAGGGGAAGATGCCAAATCCAATTCATACAAGGAGGGAGCGAAGGAAAACCTCTCTCTTTGTAACACCTAGCCTCACTCCGAGGGGTACAATAACCCAGGCGGGGTCCAATGGGGCCAAGCCATCCTCCAAACCCCTTGCCGCTAAAGGAAAGGCAAGAATAGCCAAGAAAGCAGGAACGAAGGGGAGGCCCACTGGTCAGACCCAAAAATTCCAGCTGGAGGACTACGCTCGAATGCCTCTGCCACCACTCCGGAAGGGGACTACCCAGAGACTGCCCGAGTCTCAACACCAACTAAACCCTCCCCCGCCCCCGAAATCCTCAGACGTTTCGGAGCTGAAAGCTAGGGGAAGGGAACCGGATGAACCAGTGAAGGGAAAGGACAAGGAGAGGCAGATGAAACCAAAGTCGAAGCAACTCCCACCACCAAGTCCAGGTCCCTATAACCAAAACGGGGCAGTTTCAGGGCATCCAGGGAAGCAACGAACCTATTGCGTTGCAACAACCTAAACTGTGCATGCAATGCCTCTGCTGCCTGCACCCCTCTTATCATATTCAGTAGCTTGGGTGAACTGGAGCACGTACAAAGAACAAACGTCGCACGACTCTGGGTCAAAAGAATCACCAACTCGACAGGCAGCATGGCGGAGGCACAACCGGTGACTGTCACCCCGAGACAAGGGGACAGAGCAACCATCAACCTCGTATAAATCTCGCAAAAGGCCCAGCCAAGTTCGAACCTGGGACAGAACTGGTATTTCCACCAGTTCACCAGGAACCCGAAGAACTGAGAAAGAACCAGATCCCTGGCAAGCAGACCGGCTTGGAGCCCATACCAACCAGTCTTCGCGGTAGGCCGAGACTCGTAGACCTAGCAGACAAAGATGGGCCACTATGGTCCGAGTCAAACACGTAAAACGCAAGCTGCCAGATTCAGCCCAAAAGGGAAACAATGAAAGTGGTAAGCCTGTCACCCCACCACAAAACCTAACCAATCCCTGAACCCCCGGAAGGCTAGGGATATGCCAAAAAAGTCCCAGAAGTCCAGGGAAATCATCCAAGCGCCCGGAATCTAAAACGAGCTGGACCCGAAACAACGAAGAAGTTCAAAAGAAGGGACAAAGTGTCAACAGGTGCAAATGATAAGTCCGGAATGTACCGGAGATCTTCACAGTCCCGATTTGGAACTGGAAACAGGCAGGAAACCCACCTGAGAGATGAGGTCGTGACGACCACGCCCAAGCAAACCCATTCCGAGAAGACCTGATGGATGGACGGGGAAGAAGTCTATCCCCCAGACCTCATCCCCTGAAGGGAGGAAGGTCTACCCAACGCCACCGAAGGTCACAAGAAACGACTCGAAAAGGCTACGAATCGTGGGACCAAGCACGGGCAAAGAGAGACAGGCCTCCCCTCATGCTCTGTCAAAAGAGCAACTTGCGAAATGACTAAAGCGATTGCCAAGAGCTCGAACTCTGTGCTGGGCGAACACTGCGTGATCAGACAAAGAAGGTACCGGGGACACCACCGACCTATCCCAACCCTATGAAGCCCAAGCCCTGGCCCAACCCCTCCAGGAGGGCCGAGAGTGACCCAACAAAAACTAGAGAGCTGCCAACAAAAACTAGAGACAACACAGTCCTTAGGGAAAAAAAAAATGGTGAAGACTGACGAGTCAGGACCCAAGCTGAACTGGGTCCCATAGGGGGTGAGCACTGAGCACCTCCTGAACCTCTCCGCAGGGGGAAAGCCAAGAGGAAGAAAACCTCTGGAATGGCACATCTGAGGAACCTAAAGGCACCCGGAAACAAACTCGGTGTGGAGTCCTGCCGAATACAAACTCAGAGAGGGAAGGAGGGGCATGAAAACCCCTTCCCTAGCAGAAGCCCCTGTTCAGAGGGCACAAGGGCCCAAGTGGGGTCAAACGGAACCCAAGAGCTCCACTCGGACCCCACCGAGCCACAAAAACCATAGACAAAAGCCCCAGGGCAGAGCCCTCACCCATGCCCACCTCGCCAAAATGAAAGGCAGAGTCCAGGGTGAAAGCTTTGAAGAAGGGAGTCGGCTGGAGAGACTCGGAAGCCTCGGCAGGCAGAAGCAGCTCAACCACCTCCGCACCCTTATCGAAAGGGGGGGGGGGGGCCCTGAAGCCACCCGAGACTCACCCCAAGCTAAACCCTGCTCCGACACCAAAACCCACAGACATCCAGGAGCTGGCAGCAGGATGGGGAAGGGGGAGGGGAGGAAAAAAAAGAGGAACACACCCACGAGATGCGGACTGAAGCAATAAAACCCAAGCGGGGCAGCTCTTGGGCTTCCAAACGGGTACAGAACTTAACACGTTGCACTACAGACTATGCAGGGAAAAAGAGTCCCCAGGACTACGGGTTGGAGGTGTCACCCAGAGGCAGGGGCAACGAGGACCCTACAAATTCGCTCAAGGTGAGAGCAGACTTGGAAGAGGTACCATTGTACAATCGAACCCACTGAAGTTTTCAGGGAAAGCAGGGTGAATGAGCTCTACAGGAAGCCCAGGCACTGGGCCAGCTAACTGGTAAACCCTGTCTAAGCAGGCAAACCAACTAGAAGTAGCAGCTGTGAAACCTCAGGGGAAACAGAGGACTACCACCACCACACCCTAGGCAAAGCCTAATGAAGGGCTAAGCAGACCTCCTCCATAACAGGTAAAACTGCCATGAACAACAAACAAAACAAAATCCCCTGAAACCCACACAACTCGCAAACTAGCAGCTAGTGAAAAATATTGGCTCCCCGAATGACAGCGTATAGCTGAGAGTGCTAGCTACAGTGTGCCCCACCAGTTGAAAATCACAACACTCCTGCACAGAGCAAGTGGGGAAAGCCCAATGACCCCCCAACGTACCCCAAGGGCGATGACAACCACAAGCAAGGAATTCCTCAACGGGGAGCGAGTCCCGAATGCCCCAGGGAAGATAACCCTGAAACGCAAGGGCAGTACTTACAGAGCACATAGGGAAGGTGTCCCTAGGCGCTTGCAGCTCCAGTACACTAATACACCTAGCCAACACACATCACAAGTGCAGGAACATCCGACTGCCAGTACATCAGTTTAAGAAATGAATTGGTGGGTTGCCGGCTCACCTGGACCGGCTCCCCCACCCCCTCCATGGGAGGAGGGGGGTAGTGCTAATGAGCAAGGGACCAGTTGGATTTAGTGTTGTTTGTTTGTTTTCTTTCTGGTGGAGTTTTATTTTCTTTTTTTTTTCTTTTTTGAGGACGTAGTTCACAATTTTCAACCAGACAGTGGTCTGTTTTGATTCGCCTACCTTTCTGGATTCTTCCCCTGTCGATGGCAAGTATGCAGCCCGTCCTCCCAAGTATGACATACTGTAATTTAAATGTAAAATGCTCATAGGCCATTGCTCCCTGTGCCTCTCTGAGGGGGGCCAGGTTCTGGCTCATGGTCCCTGGTAGGCATAAGGACTTCTGTGACTGATGACCCAAAACTAATATAGCACATAGGAGTTCGATAGCTTCAGGGAGGCAACAAGGCTCCCCACAGAAAAGATCTTAGAAAACCATACTGTATAGCTACCTGTCCTAACATAGGGCCAAGGGGAGGGCCAGCAACAGCCATGCCAGCAGGAATGTTCGTGCGCATTATGCTACCGTGCTTCACCTTCTCCACCGCTTTCTTCATCACCCGCATTTTAGCTCCTGCCCGTGACATGTCTGGAGACCTGAAAAATTAATGATTTTTAAGACACTTATATTAGAGCCTGTTATAAGAAAAGAAAAAATTTATAATATTCGATAATAATGAAGGCAAAATGGATCCGAATACATCTTCCATGTTTTGAGCACTGTCTGGACATATTTGGTTCACAGTCTGGTCCCATCTAGACATCACTGTGGTGTGTTTGGCCCACTTTTCTGGCCCTCTACTCTTCCATAAAATTTTTCCTTCTGCCACCCTCACTTCAGGCCAGTCAATTTTTTCTTTGATGTCCAAAGAGCTTGGAAAGGATGTGGAGGAAGAAGGATGGGGTGATGAAATTCTTGGAAGAGGATCTGGATGTGGAGAAAGGAGGCTTGAAAGTTCGGTGGCCTTTCCACCACGGATTGGAGATGTTTTTTTGGTCGAAGCCTGTAGCTTGAGTTCTTAGGCTGCAGGAGGCAAGTGGTGAGGCGATGTGATGTCATCCTAGTTCAGTTGAGATGTTCTGTCTGGCATGGAGGCATCATCCCTATTGAAATGGTGAGGTGTAAGTTCACTGTTGCTTGGTGGTGACTGGACAGGGAGGTATTCACATGCACTTCCCAAATGACAGCGAGGGTATTGGAGTTCCAATCAGGGATTCATATTTGTCCAGAAAGGGCATTTGTCCTTTCTTGAAGTTGAATTTCGGGTCGATGTATTCTCTTTTCAGAGCGGTGTGGTCTACATATTGTTCCACAGTCTCGTGGCGGACCGACATAGGGTGAGGGAAGGAAGGGCAGGTCTTGAGCTGGTTGATGATCCGGTTGCGATTTAAGGCAATGACGATTCTTGTGCTGCTGTTGCCAATGAATTCGCCCTTATCATGGAGGAAGAGGCCAAAATAGTGTTTTTTCTTGCTTGAGCTGCTTGGGTTTGGATCAAAGTCTGGTGCTACATATGTAATGACCTATGCCATCTCGACTGGATCAATTGGTTTCGCTGGTAGTGGATCTGGTTCCGATTCTGATTCTGGTTCTACTTGTTGGTGATTTGCCTTCCTTTTCGCCAGTTTCATGGACCTGTTGACGGTAGGTGTTGAGGCTTCCATTGGATGTTGGGTTGAATGGTGCTGGGTGGAGGCGGGCTGGATGGAAGTTGATGTCTGGGTAATTGGAGTTGCTGACACTGGTGTTGGAACCGCCTCAGGAGGGGGTGGTAGTGGTATGGTTTCGGTTGCTGGTGGTGTTGGAAGCTGGTCTGTTTGGGTTGAAACAGCATTTTGAGGCTGCAGCAGGTCTGCTGGGATTGACATCTTAGGTAGGTTGTTCTGGGCGAGCAGCAAGTTCAGTACTCACACGTATTCAGTGATGTCTATTCCTGCCGCCTTCTCAGCTACACTGACCAGGGAAGGGATGGGAGTGGTGTTGGCCGAGACCGATGATTGGTTGACTGGAGAGCTGGCTGGCTGGACTGCAGTCGTCTGTGTGCTGGGTCCCCATGGGGGGGGGGAGGGGCTGGCCTGGTGTGGACGTCTGTGTAGGAGAAGCAGAAGCGATGGGGAGCACTGGGAACGACGTAGCCTGAATATTGAAGCTCGCCGGCTGATTGGTTGTTGGGTTGGCAGTTGCTGTTTTCTAGATTTCATCAAGTCGTACTTGGCAGTCCATGGAGACAACGGTGTGAGCTCCTCCACAATTGGGACACAATTTGCTGGATGACTGGCAGGCTTTGAAGTGATGGTTTTGGGTGCAAATGCTGCACTCTGCCTCTGCTTCTGAGCAATTCCTGGTATCGAGGTCGTATTTGTAACATTTAAAACATTGGCGTATGATGTAATAATGCTCCTTCTTGACAGTGTCGGGTGTAATAGAAATATCCAAGAATCTCAATCCATTTTCCACAGCCTGGGTCGCTGTAGTAGCTGGTGTGAAGGTGACCTTGAGAGTGGGCCTTGGGCTGTCATTGTTCTTGATGACTTTGACTTTAGCTGCAGTCAGAGCAGGGTTTCTGGAGTTGATGCCAAGTATGGTGTCAGGGTTCTGGGTGGCGATGTAAGCACTCGTGTGGCTGACAAAGATGGATCGTTCAGCCAAGTATCGTCGAGTTGGAGTGATGATCAATTTGGAGTTACGTAGGGCGTCCTGGTGTTCTGGTGCAAACAGTTGCTCCAGAGCTTCCTCGCTTGAATAGAGAAGTACAGCACCGTCGGCATTGTCTCGGATGTCCAATGGAGCTGCATTCGTGATGTCAACAATTTTCCTTAGTAATTTGGGCCTGGTGTATCTGGTTTCATCACGAAACCAGACATTGATGCGGTTGATCATAATGATAGTGAATCTCTCAATAACTACCGCATCACTGGAGATTGCCTACTGTCTCTTCTCGGTATATACAGTAGTACCAAGATGGGAGTGGGGTGTGACAATCTAGAATGAAGCTAGTCTTCTGCTCAGTTTTTACCCACCCAGCAGTGCTAGATGCATGAGAGGTCCGTTGTCTGGTCGGTTATGGTTGTCGTTGTGCTATCGTTAGTTGTCGTTGTGTTGTCTTGTGTTTCTTTATCCCAGTCAATTTAGTACCCACTTTCTTCAAATCTTACTATGATTTTATTTTATGCATTACTGTATTATATTTAAATTTAGGTATTTACAGTTTCTGCCATTTTTAAACTGTGTTGCAAGTTAGCTTCTATTCAGCAAGATATTACAGTTTCATAACTAATTTACAAGTCAAGGGAAAACAAAACCCCAGCATTGAATGAAATGAAATGCCTCTGTCTGGAAGAGCCTTGGTGCTTCCTTAAGCTATTTACCTAAGGAGAAGTAAAGAAAAACTGGCACCAAGAAGGAAAGAGGGAGCACCCCAGGAAAACAAACACACAAGAGACACAGCACAACTATAGTACAACCTCGATTCAACGTACTATATGGGACCAACCCCAGTTCGTTGAAGCTTTGGATTCGTTGCAAGAGGTGACCTTCAGGAGGCGTTTGTGTCAGTGTCTTTTTTTTTTCTTGTACACAATAAAAATGCATTATCATATTACATACTGTACCTATATATTACTTCTCTACTAAAAAATACTGTAATTCATAAATTTACCTTATTGTTGAAGTTATGTCCATCTTGAAGTTTCGTGAAGTTGTGAATGCTGTACAGTAAATACGTACTGCAGTGCATTATGCCGTTAGCACTGTGTTGATTAAAAGTAGTTCTGCTGTATACTGAGTACTACAATACAGTTTATGAAAACTATTGTACACTAAAATTACGACAACTTTAATTTTAACACTGTGTACACACTTAAATTTAACACTTGTTCTAACTGTTCACGCCACACACGATGTTTTTAGATGTTTGCATCAGCTTTGCTGGTGCTCGCTGCTGCTGTGGGTTCAGCTGCTTCTGAGCTGGTGCTGGCTGCTGTTGTACCAGTGCTGGGTACAACTGTGCTTGTGCTGGGTACGGCTGTTCACATGCTGGGTACGGCTGTTCTCGTGCTGGGTTCAGCTGTTCTCGTGCTGGGTATGGCTGTTCTCGTACTGGGTATGGCTGTTCTCGTACTTGGTATGGCTGTTCTCGTACTGGGTACGGCTGTTCTCGTACTGGGTACGGCTGTTCTCGTACTGGGTACGGCTGTTCTCGTACTGGGTACGGCTGTTCTCGTACTGGGTACGGCTGTTCTCATACTTGGCACAGCTGTTCTCTTGCTGGGTACTGCTGTTCTCTTGCTGGGTACGGCTGTTCTCGTGCTGGGTACGGCTGTTCTCGTACTGGGTACGGCTGTGCTAGTGCTGGTTGATTTTCTGCTACTAGTTCTTGCAAAATATTACTTCATTTTTGGCATTAATAAGGCACTATTAGTAAGCCCCTGAGACATTTTGTTTTATAACCAGAGAGCTGTAGTAAAAAAATGGTTAATTCCACAATTATTCTCCCACCGGCGGATAAATACTGTATGTCAATCGCAGACAAAGCTAAGGGCACTGGGTGCATACTGTACGAACGCAGACTAAGTCTATACGTACAGCCTTCAGTAGGCTGGTGTTTAAGCCAGATCCAGTAACATAAATTTCTCTTAAATATTTGATTTACATCAAATTATATATTTTTGGGTTATATATTTAATTTAGCAACATTATTACGATAATAAGAGCTATAAAAAATACTTATTTTGGAACTGATTTATTAATTTTATCATTTCGAAGCCGTAGGTCACTGAACTGTGGCGACGAAATCGAACAAAATACGCCTGGTGTTGTGTTCGATTTCCAGTAACATAAATATCTCTCAAAAATTCGATTTACATCAAATTATATATTTTTGGGTTACATATTTAGTTTAGCAACATTATTACGGTAATAAGAGCTATAAAAAATACTTTGGATCTGATTTATTAATTTTATTATTTCGAAGCCATAGATCACTGAACTGTGGCGACAAAATCAAACAAAAGCATGGTGTTGTGTGGACAGGGATTAGACCCGTCCACTCGTGCTGGAGTTGTGCCGCCAATAAACATGAATAATTTCTGAAATAGCAGATATCTATCATATTACAATATATTTTTTATTTTATTTAGTTTAGTTTAATTTGGATAATAAAGAGTTATTAAGTTAAAACACCAGTTTTAGAAACGATTTATTAATGTGAAACGTTCAAAGTCATGGGTCACTGAACTATGACAACACAGACGAAAGTGAGTGAAACCTCACTGTAAAGTGAGGTTTACTGTACAGTATTCCCTTATCTGTCCACCCTCACTCATCTTGTTTCATCACAGAAAATGTATATAAGAAAATTTCAACACATTAGCTAGCTATTCACGCTTCAGCTTTTAAATTAATTTACAAAGATACGTGTGCCACAAATCAGTGAACGAAAATCATTGAAACTCAATCGTTCACTTGTGTGGACGACACTGGCTGGTGTTTGGTTAATATGCGTCACTTCTTGTGGACCATTCTGGCTGGTGTTTGGTTCATATGATTCACTTGTTGTGTGGTCCACTTGTGTGATCCAACTTGTCTTATGAAGGAATTATTAATTGTAATCTGTGATAGAATGAGACAGTTTTCCACCACTCTGTGAACTCTGTCCCAACATCGTAAGCTTGTGGACCACTTGTGGTCCACTTGTGTGGTCCACTTGTGTGATCCAACTTGTCATGTGAAGGAAATAATAATTGTAATCTGTGATAGAATAGGAAAGTTTTCCACCAGTCTGTGAACTCTGTCTTGACGTCGTAAGCAAATCCAAACATCCCCCGCTTCGGCGAACCATTGTTCGTCAAACCGGGTGAGTAAATCCGGCCTGAAAAGTGTGCGCACTAGCTGGAGATTCGTTGAATTGGGGTACGTTGAATCGAGGTTGTACTGTAATGTAAAGGTGCTAGGGATCTGGTAAGATACCGTGCCGCCAGAACGCAGGATGACCCCCCAAACTCCCACGCCCGAAGCAGCCAAGTACACAATTTAGGACTACCCAAGTGGGGTCCATGCACAGAAACATGGACTTAACCTGCGGTCTGTCCTTCTTCAACTAACAAAACGATCCAGCAACCCAACAAGAACAAATCCCAAGGCTGCACCGGGACAGAGCCATAGCAAGAAGAGATCGAGCCCAAAGAAACGTGCAAAGGCCCAAACCCCCCTGTGCCTGAACAGGGGCCAGGACATGTCCACAAATCGAGCGAAGCAGCAGCAAACACGAACATCAACAGCACAAGGGAAGACTGCTGGATGGGAAGACGAAATGAAACTGCGAACAGCCAGAGAAAATGAACCACGGCCCAAAGGGCGCACCATGACAGAACCAGTGGCCCAAAGAAGTCAGCGAGTCTGTCACTAAATACCACACAAAATGCATCCTGAGCCAAATAAACAAAGAACAGGAGATCCAATTTGAAGTCAAAAGATTCAAATTCTGTCATAAAAGGAGGAGCTGGCAGTAATGAAAAAATTGCCCAGCAGGGCTGAAAGTGTGAGAAGTTGGATTTTGACCCATTTCTCAGCTAGCTTACATCAATTAGGTAGTAGCAGAAAGATGGTATTTTGGCCTTAGAAATTTTCAGAGATGTGCACAGGGGTGCACAAAAGCCTATCTTCCTTTTCAGTGGAGATAGAGGGGCAAAATTACATCTCTTTCGAAAGAGGATGCCATCGGCATTCTAATGTAGTAACTCTTGTTGTCGTAGGTAGTCTCGGTGAATGGTTATGGGTTTCCCCTGAATTCTGTAACTTTGGCCCACGGCAACAGAAGGAACGGTTCCCCTTGCCGGTGATGTGACGTCAACAGCGTCACCAGCCGGCTGCCACCTCATTGGTAGCGGCACGTCTCACTGTAGGCCTCCCAGGTGTCAATTGGTCGAGCACCTGGCACCAAAGGTGCCAGGTGCTTGACCAATCACCAAATCCAAATCCACCAAATCCAAATCCACCAAATCCCCTGCCTGGATTTCTTGTGCCAAAATGCCGCTGGTGTGAGATAACTGCCCAAGGCAGGCATTCTGTGTTTGAGAGCTGTGCTATCACGACGTGGGAGATCGGGTCCTGGCCAAGACCTTGGTTCCTCCAGCCCATTTCAACCTCCAGCCAGCCTAAGTTGACCCTACGCCACCCCACGCTGCAGTTGCAATATCCTGCAATGACGAGGCGCCATTAGTGGTAGAAATATTACGAAGATACGCGAAGTCTCAGCTATCACGTGCGTCACCTAGCAGACGCAACTGGACTGTACAAAGTGATCGCGAATCATCGGCTTCACCGAGAGCAATCCGTCATTTTATTGCTCAGTAACTGTGAGAAATAAGAATCAGTAAGAGATTCTATGTGTTTGAGTGAAGATAGTGTGTAAATCTTCATTACTGTGGGAAGCGTGGACTCTGTTAATTTTTCCTGTCCACGCCACTGTTTTCCCCGGGTGCCTCTCACACGGCCCCCCTATACAGTACATATACATATATTCCAGCGTGCCTTCAGCAAATATCACGCTTGTGCATGAAACAAGTGTTTACAGTGTGCGCGCATCCTCCTAGTTATTGGTGGGGGGAGTTAAGCCATTCTCGGCCATACTGTAAGTACAAGTAAAAGTATATTACATTGTTGACGTGTGTGTGTCAGTGTACTCGCCTAATTGTGCTTGCGGGGGTTGAGCTCTGGCTCTTTGGTCCCGCCTCTCAACCGTCAATCAACTGATGTACAGATTCCTGAGCCTACTGGGCTGTCATATCTACATTTGAAACTGTATGGAGTCAGCCTCCACCACATCACTTCCTAGTGCATTCCATTTACTAGCTACTCTGATACTGAAAAGTTCTTTCTAATGTCTCTGTGGCTCATTTGGGAACTCGGCTTCCACTTGTGTCCCCTTGTGCGTGTGCCACCCGTATTAAATAATCCTTGTCCACCCTGTCAATTCCCCTGAGAATTTTGTATGTGGTGATTATGTCTCCCCTAGCTCTTCTGTCTTCCAGCGATGTGAGGTGCAGTTCACGTAGTCTGTCCTCATAACTCATGCCTCTTAGTTCTGGGACTAGCCTAGTGACATATGTCTGAGCTTTTTCCAGCTTCATCTTGTGCTTGACTAGATACGGGCTCCATGCTGGGGCTGCATACTCCAGGATTGGCCTTACATATAAGTTGTTATTATTGTTAATTGACACAAGAGTGTGTCAGTGTGTTGTGTTGGTTATTACTAATTTTAAGTGGTCTCTGTGACCCGGTGTACTTTGGTTTAGTGTAATTATTGTTGGTCTCTGTGACCTGTATTGGTGTGTGACTCAGAGTCAGTACTGAGTACTGTTGCATTGGTCTCTGTGACCCTGTACAGTAACTTGAGTAGTCAGTATCCCTTGTGTTCAGCATCTCGAGACGTCAGTATACAGTACAACCTTGATTCAACGTACTATATGGGACCGACCCCAGTTCGTTGGAGCGATGGATTCGTTGCAAGAGGTGACCTTCAGGAGGGGTTTGCATCAGTGTCTTTATTTTTCTTCATCAGTGTCTTTATTTTTCTTGTAGACAATAAAAATGCATTATCATATTATATACTGTACCTATATATTATTACTCTACTAACAAATACTGTTACATTTGTTATTTACCTTATTGTTGGAGTTAAGTCCATCTTGAAGTCTCATGGAGTTGTGAATGCTGTACAGTAAATACATACTGTACTGTAGTGTATTATGCCGTTAACACTGTGTTGAGTAGTTCTGTTGTATGTTGAGTACTACAATAAAGTTTATGAAAACTATTGTACACTAAAATTACTGCAGCTTTAATTTTAACACTATACAGTACAACCTCGATTCAACGTACCCTGATTCAATGAATCTCCGGCTAGTTCGCACACTTTTCAGGCCGGATTTACTCACCCGGTTCAACGAACAAAGGTTCGCCGAAGCGGGGGATGTTCGGATTTGCTTACGATGTCGAGACAGTTCACAGACTGGTGGAAAACTTTCACATTCTATCACAGATTACAATTATTAATTCCTTCATATGACAAGTTCGATCACACAAGTGAACCGCACATGTGGTCCACAAGTGGTCCACAAGCTTACGATGATGATGATGGGACACAGGTCACAGAGTGGTGGAAAACTGTCTCATTCTATCACAGATTACAATTAATAATTCCTTCATAAGACAAGTTGGATCACACAAGTGGACCACACAACAAGTGAATCATATGAACCAAACACCAGCCAGAATGGTCCACAAGAAGTGACGCATATTAACCAAACACCAGCCAGTGTCGTCCACACAAGTGAACGACTGAGTTTCAATAATTTTCGTCCAACAATTTGTGGCACACGTATCTTTGTAAATTAATTTAAAGGCTAAAGTGTGAATATCTAGCTAATGTGTTGAAATTTTCTTATATACATTTTCTGTGATGAAACAAGATGAGTGAGGGTGGACAGATAAGGGAATACTGTACAGTAAACCTCACTTTACAGTGAAGTTTCACTCACTTTCGTCTGTGTTGTCATAGTTCAGTGACCCATGACTTTGAACGTTTCACATTAATAAATCATTTCTAAAACTGGTGTTTTAATAACTCTTTATTATCCTAATTAAATTAAACTAAATAAAACCAAAAATATACTGTAAAAAATTAGATATCTGCTATTTAAGAAATTATTCACGTTATTGGCGGCACAACTCCAGCACGAGTGGACGGGTCTAATCCCTATCCCACACAACACCATGCTTGTTGTGTTCGATTTCGTCGCCACAGTTCAGTGATTTACGGCTTCGAAATAATAAACTTAATAAATCAGTTCCAAAATAAGTATTTTTTATAGTTCTTATTATCGTAATAATGTTGCTAAACTAAATATGTAACCCAAAAATATATAATTTGATGTAAATTGAATATTTGAGAGAAATTTATGTTACTGGAAATCGAACACAACGCCCGGCGGTGTTTTGTTCGATTTCGTCGCCACAGTTCAGTGACCTACGGCTTCGAAATAATAAAATTAATAAATCAGTTCCAAAATAAGTATTTTTTATAGTTCTTATTATCATAATAATGTTGCTAAACTAAATATATAACCCAAAATTATATAATTTGATGTAAATCGAATATTTAAGAGAAATTTATGTTAGTGGACCTGGCTTAACCCTCAAACCGCACATATCATATATAAATGATATCAGTGACAAAACCGAAACCGCGCACATCATTTCTATATGATTTCGTGTCTAGCGCTATAATTTAAACGCTCCGCCTGGGATAGGGGCCGCTATAGTACAGCCACGACCGATAGTTGCCAGATGCCACCTAGAAAAAAAATCCAGGCCAACATTCTTGGGTGTTACAGCGTCAGTATTGAGCAAGCCACCAGGGCTAGCGCACGCAGCACGAGCTCACAGCACCGCTGTTCAGCTTGTGACCACAGCATCGCCAACAAATACCATAATATAAATGATACTGCTATTATTTAGCAGTGATAGTATTACTGTAGCCCCCTGACTGTGATAAAACTGACCAGGATTCTGATAATAGCAGGACTGTGGTGATATTTAGCGCTGTGCTCCATGGAGCACAGCGCTGTGTAAGGCTGTGGAGGGAGGGTTGTGGCGTCGTTTTCTGACTGTGTGTGGTCACCATTTATTGACTGCACTCACCATACCAGCTTAGTGGTTCGCTACGGTGAACACAAATGTAGATACTTATATATAACGTGTGTATAGTGTGAGATAACAGCGAGAGGAGTAGGTTGGGAGCCGCCATTTTGGTGAGGGAGGAGCGTCGTCTGCACGACTTGGCATGTTGTTTACTGATGGCCACTATGGTTTTTGGGCACCATACCAGCTTATTTGTTCAGGTATGGTGAATAAAACAGGTAGATACTTATATATAATGTGTGTATATAGCGTAATAACACCACAAACAATATTGTTGGAGGACAAATATTAGTGTGTCTGGCCTTGAGGGCGGCTGCCGATCAGTAGACTGTGTGAGTAGCTACGTCTTATGGCCTTTACTCACCATACAAGCTTATATGTACAGTTATGGTGAACAAAACATGTAAATACGTATATATAACGTCTGTGTATAGTGAATAAATACAGAAAGAGTATTGTGGAAGGTAAATGAAGGTGAGTGAGGTGGTGTTGAGGGAGGGAGTGGCAGTGAGTGGCTCACTGGTGTTTGGCAGTCACTCCTCGTTGCTTTTTGACTCACAAGACCAACTTAGTAGTTTGTTATGGTGTACAAAACATGCAGAGATACTTATATATAACCTGTGTATATAGTGTAACAACAGCAAAACTATTTGTTTATTGTTTTATGAACATAATAATTGAATCCCTAATATGCACACCATAATTTTGAGTACAGCGATGGTTCACACATTTTATAATATAAATATACCACAATTCACTGTATGGAATAATATTACTGCAAATAAACTAAGAAAAAATCAATCAGACACATTGAAATAATTAGGTAATAATATATTTGTGGCAACTGCCGTCTGACAGCTCGGGCGGAGTAGACCTCGTCTGGCGAAGGCTCTGCCAACGCCCCTTTTTTGCCACACTTCCCTACCCTATTGCAGCTAAAATATGCCACCTACGATTTTTTTGTTATTTTTTTCCGTGATCAGGGAACAAAAATGAACACTTCTATAAGACGAAAGAATTTTTTGGATTTTTTTTTTTTTATTGTTGCGCCTGTGGGTGTGAATTCCATTTGGGCCCCTAGCGGTTTGAGGGTTAAACACCAGGCTACTGAAGGCTGTATGTATAAACTTAGTCTGCGTTCGTACAGTATGCACCCAGTGCCCTTAACTTCGTCTGCGATTGACATACAGTATTTATCCGCCGGTGGGAGAATAATTGTGGAATTGACCATTTTTTTTACTACAGCTCTTTGGTTATAAAACAAAATGTCTCAGGAGCTTACTAATAGTGCCTTATTAATGCCAAAAAAGAAGTAATATTTTGCAAGAACTAGTAGCAGAAAATCAACCAGCACGAGAACAGCCGTACCCAACACGAGAACAGCCGTACCCAGCACGAGAACAGCTGTACCCAGCACGAGAACAGCCGTACCCAGCACGAGAACAGCTGTACCCAGCACGAGAACAGCCGTACCCAGCACGAGAACAGCTGTACCCAGCACGAGAACAGCCGTACCCAACACGAGAACAGCCGTACCCAGCACGAGAACAGCTGTACCCAGCACGAGAACAGCCGTACCCAGCACGAGAACAGCCGTACCCAGCACGAGAACAGCAGTACCCAGCACGAGAACAGCCGTACCAAGCACGAGAACAGCTGTACCCAGCACGAGAACAGCCGTACCCAGCACGAGAACAGCCGTACCCAGCACGAGAACAGCTGTACCCAGCACGAGAACAGCCGTACCAAGCACGAGAACAGCCGTACCCAGCACGAGAACAGCCGTACCCAGCAAGAGAACAGCCGTACCCAACACGAGAACAGCCATACCCAGCACGAGAACAGCCGTACCCAGCACGAGAACAGCCATACCAAGCACGAGAACAGCTGAACCCAGCACGAGAACAGCCGTACCCAGCACGAGAACAGCCGTACCCAACACGAGAACAGCCATACCCAGCACGAGAACAGCCGTACCCAGCACGAGAACAGGCATACCAAGCACGAGAACAGGCATACCAAGCACGAGAACAGCTGTACCAAGCACGAGAACAGCTGTACCAAGCACGAGAACAGCCGTACCCAGCACGAGAACAGCCATACCCAGCAAGAGAACAGCTGTACCAAGCACGAGAACAGCCGTACCCAGCAAGAGAACAGCCGTACCCAGCACAAGAACAGCCGTACCCAGCACAAGAACAGCCGTACCCAGCAAGAGAACAGCCGTACCCAACACGAGAACAGCCGTACCCAGCAAGAGAACAGCCGTACCCAGCACAAGAACAGACGTACCCAGCAAGAGAACAGCCGTACCCAACATGAGAACAGCCGTACCCAGCAAGAGAACAGCCATACCAAGCACGAGAACAGCTGAACCCAGCACCAGAACAGCCGTACCCAGCATGAGAACAGCCGTACCCAGCACAAGCACAGTTGTACCCAGCACTGGTACAACAGCAGCCAGCACCAGCTCAGAAGCAGCTGAACCCACAGCAGCAGCGAGCACCAGCAAAGCTGATGCAAACATCTAAAAACATCGTGTGCAGCGTGAACAGTTAGAACAAGTGTTAAATTTAAGTGTGTACACAGTGTTAAAATTAAAGTTGCAGTAATTTTAGTGTATAATAGTTTTCATAAACTGTATTGAAGTACTTAACATACAGCAGAACTACTTTTAATCAACACAGTGCTAACGGCATAATGCACTGCAGTACATATTTACTGTAGAGCATTCACAACTTCATGAAACTTCAAGATGGACATAACTCCAACAATAAGGAAAATTTATGAATTACAGTATTTTTTAGTAGAGAAGTAATATATAGGTACAGTATGTAATATGATAATGCATTTTTATTGTGTACAAGAAAAAAAAAGACACTGACACAAACGCCTCCTGAAGGTCACCTCTTGCAACGAATCCAACGCTCCAACGAACTGGGGTTGGTCCCATATAGTACGTTGAATCGAGGTTGTACTGTATTTCGATTTGTCAAGAGGCTGGAGCGTTCATTCCGTGACTGCACAATCAAGGAACATCCGTGCACCTTGCTGGCTCCAAATGCACTCATTGTGATAGTGATGGCTGACTGGTGGGTGGATGGGCAGGCAGGCAGGGAGGCAGGCAGAGCTTGGAAGGGAGAGGCAGGGAGGGAGGCAGGCAGAGCTTGGGAGGGAAAGGCAGGGAGGGAGGCAGGCAGAGCTTGGGAGGGAAAGGCAGGGAGGGAGGCAGGCAGAGCTTGGGAGGGAGAGGCAGGGAGGGAGGCAGGCACGGAGGGAGACAGGCACGGAGGGAGGGAGGCAGGCAGGCAGAGGCTGGGAGGGAGGAAGGCAGGCAGAGGCTGGGAGGGAGCCAGGGAAGGAGAGGATGGAGATGGATTGATGGAAGGATGGAGGGAGGGATGGAAGGATGGATGATTTGAGGGAGGTATGGAGGTTGAGTTGAGCAGAGTGTGTGTGTGCGTATAGGCTGTAGGGGTGGGGGGGGGGAGGTGTGTCGGTGGTGGTGAAGGGACTGACTCGCTGAGAACCCTAACTCATTGACCCAGTTAACTTTTTTTTTTAACTTGGTTAGTTTCTCCAATTCTGGATGGATAGAGGGAGAAAGGGGATGGATGGAGAAAGGGAGGGAGGGAGAGAGGGAGCAAATGATGGATGTAGAGAGAGAGAGGGAGGGATGGAGAGAGAGGGAGGGATGGAGAGAGAGGGAGGGATGGAGAGAGAGAGGGAGGGATGGAGAGAGAGGGAGGGATGGAGAGAGAGGGAGGGATGGAGAGAGAGAGGGAGGGATGGAGAGAGCGAGGGAGGGGTGGAGAGAGGGAGGGAGGGATGGAGACGGAATGAGGGCTGGAGAGAGGGAGGGAGGGATGGAGAGAGGGAGGGAGGGATGAAGAGAGGGAGGGAGGGAGGGAGGGAGGGAGGGAGGGAGGGAGGGAGGGAGGGAGAGAGGGAGGTATGGAGGGGGAGAGAGAGGGGGGGAGAGAGAGGGGGGGAGAGAGAGGGAGGGAGGGAGGGAGGGAGGGAGGGAGGGAGGGAGAGAGGGAGGTATGGAGGGGGAGAGGGAGGGAGAGAGGGAGGTATGGAGGGGGAGAGGGAGGGAGGGAGGGAGGGAGGGAGGGAGGGAGGGAGGGAGGGAGGGATGGAGAGAGGGAGGGAGGGAGGGATGAAACACGCATGGTGCTGTGTGTACAGGGATTAGACCCCTCCACTCATGCTAGAGTTGTTCCAATAACAGAGTAATTTCTCAAAGAGCAGATGTCTATCATATTACAGTATATTTTCGGTTTTATTTAGTTTAGTTTAATTAGGATAATAAAAAGCTATTAAAACACTGGTTTTAGAAATTATTTATTAATATGAAACTTTCAAAAGTCATGGGTCACTGAACTATGACGACACACAGACGAAAGTGAGTGAAACCTCACTGTAAAGTGAGGTTTACAGTACAGTATTCTCTTATCTGTCCATCCTCACTCATCTTGTTTCATCACAGAAAATGTCTATAAGGAGATTTTACCACATGTAGCTAGGTAATCACGCTTCATCCTTTAAATTAATGTACAAAGATACGTGTGCCCCAAATCATGGAAACTCAGTTGTTCACTTGTGTGGACCATTCTGGCTGGTGTTTGTGTGGACCATTCTGGCTGGTGTTTGTGTGGACCATTCTGGCTGATGTTTGTGTGGATCACTCTGGCTGGTGTTTGTGTGGATCACTCTGGCTGGTGTTTGTGTGGACCATTCTGGCTGGTGTTTGTGTGGACCATTCTGGCTGGTGTTTGTGTGGACCATTCTGGCTGGTGTTTGTGTGGATCACTCTGGCTGGTGTTTGTGTGGATCACTCTGGCTGGTGTTTGTGTGGATCACTCTGGCTGGTGTTTGTGTGGACCATTCTGGCTGGTGTTTGTGTGGACCATTCTGGCTGGTGTTTGTGTGGACCATTCTGGCTGGTGTTTGTGTGGATCACTCTGGCTGGTGTTTGTGTGGATCACTCTGGCTGGTGTTTGTGTGGACCATTCTGGCTGGTGTTTGTGTGGATCACTCTGGCTGGTGTTTGTGTGGACCATTCTGGCTGGTGTTTGTGTGGACCATTCTGGCTGGTGTTTGTGTGGATCACTCTGGCTGGTGTTTGTGTGGACCATTCTGGCTGGTGTTTGTGTGGACCATTCTGGCTGGTGTTTGTGTGGATCACTCTGGCTGGTGTTTGTGTGGACCATTCTGGCTGGTGTTTGTGTGGACCATTCTGGCTGGTGTTTGTGTGGATCACTCTGGCTGGTGTTTGTGTGGATCACTCTGGCTGGTGTTTGTGTGGATCACTCTGGCTGGTGTTTGTGTGGATCACTCTGGCTGGTGTTTGGTTCATGTGGTTCACTTGTGTGATCCAACTTGTCTTATGAAGGAATTATTAATTGTAATCTGTGATAGAATGGGAAAGTTTTCCACCAGTCTGTGAACTCTGTCTGGACATCGTAAGCAAATCCGAACATCCCTCACTTCGGCGAACCATTGTTCGTCGAACCGGGTGAGTAAATTCGGCCTGAAAAGTGTGCGAACTAGCCAGAAATTTGTTGAATCGGGGTACGTTGAATCAAGGTTGTACTGTACTTGCGTTCAATTATCTTTGAGATATCAGTGTAACTCAGTGTTTAGTATCCATTGATCCCAGATCTTACATTTGGTGTCTGTCAGTACATTTGTGTTCATTATTCTGGAGTAGTCAGGGAATCCAGTGTTCTTTGTTCTTGAGATGTCAGTGTATTAATTTAACGTGATTGATTATCAATTGATTTAATACACGGTGATTAGTAATAGTATTGACTGATCGATGTTGGCTAAGCGGTCTCAGTGACTCCGAGCTATAACGTAAATTCTTCGTGAATGAGTGAGCTATCAAGCTTTGACAGATCCTTGAACGATTACTCAGGGATTGCTAATTACCCGTAGCCATTGTTGATTTCAGTGTCATTGTTTTGATTGCATGTCTTGGTGACATAATAACATAATCATATTTGCCAAGTAAAGTAATGTAATCAATTGAGTATTGCACGGAAGACTCGTCTCAGTGACAGGTCTGTCAGTTGTTGTTGTTCAGTCATCAATCACCCCACGCTGGTCACGGATCTCACATCTGGCACCAACGTGGGGCTGTTCTTTCCATTGTATGTTATTGCTACTTGCCGCAGTCTCGTCAAGCTGCCATTGCGTCTGGAGTGGTTGCCCACTATTATTAAGAGTAGACAGGCTCAGCGACACCGCGAGCGGTCCGAACCGGAAGCATTTATTCCGGCTAGCCTAACATTGCCTAGCACCACAACAGACATTAACATAACGTCAGATTATTCTTGCCATGTATCGTTAGCATTAAGTTTTATGAATAAACTAATTGTTAAATACAAGTGTCTTTACGTTCACACCTTCAGACCCCTTGTACCCAGTATTGAC
Organism: Procambarus clarkii; assembly: GCF_040958095.1. NCBI lineage: Eukaryota > Metazoa > Arthropoda > Malacostraca > Decapoda > Cambaridae > Procambarus > Procambarus clarkii. The sequence goes on from NC_091155.1 coordinate 45,479,775, forward strand.
TTTGCCATTATATCTATTATTAACGTGATCCCCTTTTTATGTTGCCTGGATTACTTGGATTTGAACTGCGTTCATGACCACACACATCAAATAAATACTATTTGGTGAGAGAATCATTTGAGCTACTCTGATGACCTCCCTCCGAGGCCCCAGAAGCTCCACGACCTAGTGGATAAGGAGTGCCAAGGATTTGGACTCCTGCAGCTGCTCTATGCATCCCTGGTCAGTCATTAAAGTATAATCTGCCCTCAGCATTTGTTTTATGCTAGTTCAGTCCTTTCCTGAATGAGATTTCTTGTAACCTATTCACCCCTAAAAAGGATAATCTCACAGAAAGAACAAAACCCGAGCGCTGGAGGAAAGGAAAAAGCTTGACCACCTAACAACCGGAAGAAAAATCAGACTGAAGGGGACACCAGAAGGCAAAGAAAAGCAAAATGGACAGAGGCTGCATAAGAGCAAGTAAGCCTGAGACATGGAGTGAAACAGAGCCATGACTGCACCGACCTTGAATACAACCTACAGAGGCTTCATCAATGCCACATGACACATAATGACAGAAATTAGCAGATGACACCGACCAAAAAACCAGCGTTGAATGTAATGAAATGTCAGTTTCTGGGTGAGCCCCAGAGGCTCCCTGAAAATATCCGAACTGATATAGTGCTATATTAGTTGGGGTTATCAGTCACAGAGTCTCCTTTTGCCTACCAGGGACCAAGATCCAGAATCTGGCTCCCTCACAGAAGTGCAGGTAGCTATGACCTGTGAACTCTTTACATTTAAAGTACATCATACTTGCCACCAACCAGGGAAGGCACCCAGAAAGGTAGGCAAAACAAAACGGACCCCAGGCTAGTGAAAATTGCTACCTACGTCCTGAAAGAGCAAAAGCACTCCCTCGGAAAGAAAACAAACAAGCAACACCTAATGCAACTAGCCCCCACTTACTAGTGCTACTGCCCCTCCAAGGGGAGGAGGGGGAAGCTGGCTCAGATGAGCCAGCAGGCCACCACCCCAGTTCTTGAATGATAAAAAAAATAGCCGTAAAAACTAGCATTGAATGTAATGAAACGCCATTTTCTGGGCGAGACCCGGAGGCTTCCCAGAGCTTTCCAAGCCGATATGCAAGTGCAGTGACGTCTTGGCTTACGAATACCCCTCTTTATGAACTTTTCGGGTTAGGAGCCCAATTTCTTCGTAAAATCCGAATAGGGTTACGAACTTTGCCTCAGGAAACGAAGTTTGTTGATAAGCATATGGCCAACCTAGTGCGTGGTGGTATGGTGACCGCGCCTCAGTTTACCAGTGCCTCCCCTGGAAACACAAACCGAAACTGTCTCTATTTTCCGCTTGTTACAACTTGTAATAAAGTTGTTAGATCTTGGCTTAACGTGTTTATGACGTATTAGAACGTTGTTACAACTTGTTATATTGGTTGTTATAACTGGTTAGGAGGTGTTAAAACTTGTTCGAACGTTGTACCAACGTCGTAGTTTCGGTGTGTGTTTGGCGGGTCCTGCCTAGTGACAATTGCGCCTGAATTCTTTGTATAGATTTTCAGTGTTTTTCAGATTTTTGGGTATTTGAACATAAAAATTATTATTATATATCTATCCATGGGTCCCAAGAAAGCCAGTGGTAAGGTTCAAGAAAAGAAAACACATGTGAGAATGACCATAGAGGAAAAACAAGGATCATTCGTAAACATGAAAATGGTACATGGGCTGTTGAACTAGCTAGGCAGTACAACAAATCTCTCAACTATATGCATTGTAATTGCTAAGAAAAAGGACATTATAAGTGCTAAAAGGCATACAGTATCAACAATCACAAAACAAAGAACACAAACACTTGAGGATGTTGAAAAGTTATTAATTCACCCAGAGCAAGCTGTAGCAGGCCGTTAACCTTTTTAATGACAATGTGATGTCTCACTTCAGACAAGTGTTACAACAAAGGGAAAAACAAGTGTCCCTAGACAGGTTTTTAGTGAGAAAAACCAAGCAGTGAGCCACAAGAAGGTCCTAGTGGTATTCAGGCAAAACATGCCAGAGAAGTCTTCACTGTTATGTTATAATGGAAGGGGACTTCCCTTCCAAGCACTAACACCTCTCCTCCTTCCCCTCCTCACCATCTTCCATATGCCAGCAGGAGTCATCAATAAAGGTAAGCAATAACTTGTACATTAGTACTAAAGATTTGGGTGAATCAGGTATAAAATTTACTTTGAAGTTAATTTTTTTGGGAGTGTGGAACGGATTAATTCAATTTACATTATTTCTTATGGGAAAATTCGCTTCAGTTTACGTATGTTTAGCTTACGAACCGTCTCTGGGAACTGATTAAACTCGTAAGTTGAGGTACCACTGTATTAACTTTCTGGCATCAAAGTGCAAGGAGTTCTTGCCTACCAGGGACCACAAGCCAGAACCTGGCCATCTCAAAAAGGTACGAGGAGCAATGGCCTTTAGAAATCCCAATGTGGTTGGGAGTATTCTATGTCTGCCATCAACCGGGTCTGGCACCCAGAAAGATAGGCACCCCCAAAACAAACCGCTATTCTGATGAAAATATTGCAACTGAAAGCCAAACGAGTGGACAGAACTCCCCAACGAAAATTAGCAAATGAGCATGACGTCATCAAGTTGGCACACCACTGTCTGTGCAAACCCCCCCCTCCTCAGGAGGGGGAAGGGGGAGCCCCAGATCTTCAAGCCGGCGATCCAACCGGCACTTCTTTGGCTGGATGTCAAAAACATGCGAAAACACTGCCGACCGGAGGGAAGTTGGGATGGTGGGGAATCTCTGGGGGTCTCACCCTGAAAATGGCATTTCATTACATTCAACACTGGTTTTCCGGGGGTTAGTCCCATCAGATCCTCTGAGCTAACTACCCAAACACAAGGAAAAACACAGGGACTTACCCCAGGAGGCAGTCAGTCCTCACTCCTCAATGCGAAGTCGAGACAAATGGCTGCAACTGCCGACCCAATGCAACGCAGGCCCAACCAGGTCCAAAGACATTGACAAGATAGAGGGCGGCCAGAACCCTGTTCCACCTCCAAAAAAAAACATGCGCAAATGTAAACCCAAGACATTGCCAAAGATGGCAGCCAAAGCAGCAAACTTATGAACTGTGTGGGCACTGGGATAGACCGCAGGCTGGCTAGACTTAATAACCCTGCGGACGACCTGAGAGACCCGAGCCCGGGAACAGGGAAGGAGGGAAACCGGGTCAACCCGAAGCACATCCCGGCCACCGAAGCCGTAGCGTGCAAATAACGGCGGAGAGCCGCAACCGGAAACAACACATGATGCACCCCTGACCTGACCAACCAAGCATCAACAACCCAAGGGAGCTGGTCGGCCGAGCGGACAGCACGCTGGACTTGTGATCCTGTGGTCCCGGGTTCGATCCCGGGCGCCGGCGAGAAACAATGCGCAGAGTTTCTTTCACCCTATTCCCCTGTTACCTAGCAGTAAAATAGGTACCTGGGTGTTAATCAGCTGTCACGTGCTGCTTCCTGCGGGTGGAGGCCTGGTTGAGGACCGGGCCGCGGGGACACTAAAGCCCCGAAAGCATATCAAGATAACCTCAAGATAACCCTCCGGGAAGCAGCAGTCTCATTCTTCGCCAGTCAAGAAGGGAACAGCTGCAACCGAATAAGCCTACCACCAGGACCGAAGGAGCAGAAACCCTGTGCCGGAGGGGAGCATGAAGCTCCCCAACCTGAACCCCAGAGTCCAATGCCAACAGGAAAAGAGCCTTAGAAAAATAATCCTGAACCGAAGGGGCCACAACAAACCAAGGAGAAAAGAGAGCACCCAGTCCAAAGACCTGGACGGCCCAGGAGGCGTATGAGCAGGCCGGAGGTGAAACAACGCACGAGACACTTGTGGAACGGGGCAGAAGTAACATGAATACCCAATGCAAGCTGGAGCGTCTCTGCCAGCGCCGCACAATATGAAGCGACAGTATTCGGCATAAGTTTACGGTCCTGGAACAACCACGAAAGGAAGGACAAGCCAACCCTATCAGAGACCAAAGTACACTTACACAGAGATAGGAAAAACAAGAAGGACCACCAGGAACCTTCGTACTGCCGCCGAGACAAAGCAAGCAGGTGGGAAAACAACACTGAAGCCACCTGCGCCGCATGCAGGTGATGATAAACTCGAGTCAGAAACTCCAGACGCAAAGACTTAAGGAAAAGAACGAACCAGACTCGTACCAGGCTGGACCAATCTGCTGAAAGAGGTGGAGCCGCGGAAAGACCCTCGGGTTCGGACACCGAGCAAGGAGCGCCAGAAACCAAGGCACCAGAAGGACAACTCTCCCTTGGTAAGTCTCCAAGTGAGCCAGGACCTGGAGCAACAGCTGAACCAGGGAAAAAGAGATACAGGTAACCCCACCTTGACCAGTCCTGCCTGAAGGCACTGACCCCAATGGCCTCACAGTCGAGGAAAGAGTGCCACATATACCGGGAGAGGCCTTGACCATGCTGACGCGAAAAGATCCACATCTGGAGGCCCGAAGTCTGGCAAAGCCAACTGAACAAGTTGGCATTGACCCTCCATTCCGTCGACAGAACAATGAGCCAGGACAGGCCATCTGCCAGGACATTGGACACCCCCCCGAACACGAACCGCCAGGAGAGCCAAACCCCGAGAACTCGGCAGACAAGTCCCCTGCAGCGACCAGCCCCAAAAAGCCAAGTACTGCATCGAACCCCTGCGGGTTCAGGCAAAGGAGCAATCCGAACAAAGCCAGATTGTCAATTTGCGAGTGACCTGAACCCTCCAGAGCGACACCCACATGGTCGCGAACTCCCGCACCATGCTGGTCTACCCGGTAGGTAGACCAGCACAGCAAAGTTCAGACTCCCGCACAAACCACCCAACACCACCCGAGGGGCCACCCAACGCCATCTTAGGCCGCAGCAAGATATAACCCGAAAAGCCCACAAATCATGAGAATAGGTGTGAGGAAACAGCTCAAGCCTCCCCCCCATCACCCCATGAATGGGACGAACCGCGAAAGGGCCGACGCCCCTTGTGAGAAGCCGACTTACGAGCAGAGCAATCATTGCTCCAACCAGTTGTCGTCAGTTCCGAAAGCTACTCCAGCTCTGAAACCGACACCACTGGCCAATCACGATGGGAGGAACCCCGAGGCCTGGTATGACCCTTCCGGGAAGACCCTTTATGGGCCCCCAGGAAAACCAACAAGTCCGACATGGGCGAAAACTAGAAGAAGTCGCCTACAGATACTGCACCACTGCAGACTCTGCAAACAGCAAAGGACAGAAAGGCATAGAGAACCTAAGAACCAGGGCCCAAGCGGATTCCAAGGATTGAGCGAGCACCCCCTGCCGGCCCACAAGACAAGAAGCAAAGAACAGAAACATTGCCTCCCGCAGGATTGGCACAAACAGCTTCAACAGAGCAGCCAATGCCCGCACCACCGAGACCAGCGCACCAGACCCAGGATCGGCCCCCGAGTGCGTCTCTATGTCTTGACAACCTAGCAAACCCAGCTCCAGATATTATCTTCCTTGGAGATTTCAATTTACCAAGTCTAAGATGGAGAATGGCAAACACAAATATCATAGCAGGGAATGACCCGGGAAATAACCAACCACAGGTCAGAGAACTTTTGAGATTCTGTGACAAATTCTCGCTCAATCAACAGATTACAGAACCAACTAGGAACAAAAACGCACTAGACTTGTTATTCACAAACAATGATGAACTAATCAGAGACATCACAATCTCAGATACTTCATACTCAGACCATAAGCTCATTGAAGTGCGAACTAGCATAAATAACGGTAGTAGGTCTAAGAGACCCAACAAGCGAGAAGGAATATTCAATCAATTCAATTTCAACAATAAGAGGATTGACTGGGAAAAAATAAATGTAGACCTTGCAACCATTCAATGGGAGACGGTCTTAAGCGACAAAACTCCCACACAGGGAATAGCTCAACTGACAGCTGAAGCTTACAAGGTCTGCTTGAAGCACGTACCTGTGAGGAGGGAGCAGAAAGAGGACCACCCTAAAAAGAGAACACAGACGACTGTACAGAAGGAAAAAAATAACGGAAATGCTTCGGCAGACACAACTATCACAAGCAAGGAAAACAAGCCTAAACAGTGAGATCGAAGAAATAGAACAAATGTTGAAGCGATCATATGAGTCTGAGGAAATGGAATTGGAACAGAAAGCTATACAAGAGATAAGGAAAAATCCTAAATTTTTTTTCACATATGCAAAATCAAAATACAAAACCTTGACCAGTATTGGACCGTTAATTACAAATGAAGGTACGTACACAGAGGACAACAAAAAGATTAGTGAAATTCTAATAAGCCAGTATGAGGCTATGTTTAGCACACAAATAAACAACATGAAAGTTGATGACCCAGACAGCTCCTTTATGAATGACATTCAAGCTGCAGATAATATAACGGATATTACCACAAACTCGGAAGACTTTGATAGAGAAATTGACAATATGCCTATGTACTCAGCTCCTGGGCCTGACTCACGGAATTCAATATTCATAAAGAAATGTAAAGTACCAGTAGCGAGAGCACTCAGCGTAATATGGAGAAAGAGCCTGGATACAGGGGAGATACCAGCAGCACTTAAATCTGCAGATATACCTCCTTTGCACAAGGGGGGTAGTAAAGCCTTGGCAAAAAGTTATAGGCCAGTTGAACTAACATCACACATAATAAAAGTGCTTGAAAGAGTGATTAGGAATCAAATTTCTAGTTTTATGGAAAACAATGAATTGCACAATCCAGGACAACATGGATTTAGAGCGGGAAGATCCTGTCTGTCACAGTTACTCAACCACTATGACAAAATCACAGAAGCCCTAGAAGAAAAGCAAAATGCATATGTTGTATACACAGACTTTGCAAAGGCGTTCGACAAATGTGACCATGGGGTGATAGCGCACAAAATGAGGTCAATGGGAATAACTGGAAAAGTAGGACACTGGATACTCAATTTCCTGTCGAACAGAACACAAAGAGTAACAGTCAATCAGATAAAATCGAGTCCAAGCGATGTTAAAACCTCTTTACCTCAAGATACAGTCCTTGCACCGCTAACGTTCCTTATTCTCATATCTAATATAGACAAAAATACATGTCACAGCTTCGTGTCGTCCTTTGCAGATGACACAAAAATCAGCATGAAAATTACCTCTGCTGAAGACATTGAAAAACTACAAGCAGATGTCAACAAAGTTTTCGATTGGGCAGTAGAAAATAACATGATGTTTAACAGTGATAAATTTCAGGTACTCAGGTACGGCAAAAATGAGGATCTGAAACATAATACTGTCTCCACTCGATCATCCGGACTATATGGGAAGGACCCCCAGCCGGATTATCACATTTTTCGGATAATGGTACTTTTTCACCTACGAGTCCAAAAGTGACCATTTCCAACTATTTTTATACTACAAACAACATAATTTGAATTGCCTTGCCACATACAATTATTAAATATTCAACTAAAAACCTCAACTTACCTTGTTGGTGTTCGTCTTCTTGATTGATGCCACACATCTTGAAGTTAAAAATTCTTAACAATTTACGTAGCCTATACTAACACAACACTAAAATTAACACTTAAAATTACTGTACAGTTCATTAAGCTAAGTTAGTTTTGACTGCCAGCTGCTGAAGCCTCACTGGTTGAGGGCATTTGGGTTGCCTGTGAGGCCTCACTTGTTGAAGGCGCTTGCTTGCAGCTCACTTGTTGAAGCGTTTGCATGCCCTCACTTGTTGAAGGCGCTTGGCTTGCCTGTGACGCCTCACTTGTTAAAGGCGCTTGCTTGCGCCTCACTTGTTGAAAGCGCTTGGCTTGCCTGTGGCACGTCACTTGTTGAAAGCGCTTGGCTTGCCTGTGGCACGTCACTTGTTGAAAGCGCTTGGCTTGCCTGTAATGCCTCACTTGTTGAAGGCGCTTGGCTTGCCTGTGACGCCTCACTTGTTAAAGGCGCTTGCTTGCGCCTCACTTGTTGAAAGCGCTTGGCTTGCCTGTGGCACGTCACTTGTTGAAAGCGCTTGGCTTGCCTGTGGCACGTCACTTGTTGAAAGCGCTTGGCTTGCCTGTAATGCCTCACTTGTTGAAGGAGCTTGGCTTGCCTGTGGCGCCTCACTTGTTGAAGGCGCTTGGCTGCCTGTGACGCCTCACTGGTTGAACAACACGTAACTTGTCTTTAATTGCTAGGACAATCTTCTTCCTCTTAACACTTCCAGAACGATTGATGCTGCTACCAGACATATTCTTGGCCAAAAATGTTCAAAATTACTATGAAAATTAAGAAAGTTATTTAAAAAAATATTTCACTAATGGCGAAACACTGTGAGGCCGCACTGGTTGAGGTGTATAACAGTAACTTGTCTTTTATTGTTCGGACAACTTTCTTCCTCTTAACACCTACAGAACGATTGATGCTGCTACCAGACATAGTCTTGGCCAAAAATGTTCAAAGTTACTATGAAAATAAAAAAGTTATTTAAAAAAATATTTCACTAATGGCGCAGCACTGTGTATAACACGAGGGACGGACGCACATGGGTTGACCAGTGTTGGACGGGTCCACTTGGAGAGGGGCAGCTATAGCGCGTTACATAGGCCGCCAGAAGGAAAAAAATTCACAATATTTTTGAAGGAAACTTCAGCCTGTGCACAATGCTTTTAGGAAACTTATTTATTTGTTATTACATAATTACTAGTACTTATTTCATTTGTTTTTGGCTATGATTAATTGTTCTAAAATTAATGGTAATTCCTGTACCCAGGTGGTCCCTCCTGACGCACCCCTCCCACCCTCCCAACACCACCCACCCACCCCACCCCTTCCTCCACCATGCGTCTAGAGCCACAGACGGGATTAATACGGTATGGCCATATTTTCATCCGGCCAAACCAGCTTTTATCCGATTCCTGTGGCCATTTTGGCCGGATATTGTGATAACTTTATCCGATCACGATTTTGGCCGTATAAGGGCGTTTTCCGGATGTTTGAATCCCGGATAATCGCGGGGTTACAGTACAGGGTACAAAACACAATCGAATCTTCCCATAGTAGAAAAACAGCATGTCAAGGATTTGGGAATAATGATGTCCGACGATCTAACGTTTAGGGAGCATAACCAAGCAAATATCGCATCAGCTAGAAAAATGATCGGATGGATTACGAGAACTTTCAAATCCAGGGATCCCATCACAATGGTTGTACTCTTCAAATCACTTGTGTTGTCCCATCTCGAGTACTGATCAGTACTCACTTTCCCCTTCAGAGCAGGAGAGATTGCTGAAATAGAGGGAATACAGAGAACATATACGGCACGCATAGACGAGATAAAACACCTAAATTATTGGGATCGTCTCAAAGCTCTCCAAATGTACTTTCTAGAAAGGAGACGAGAGAGATACCAAATAATATACACATGGAAAATACTGGAGGGTCAGGTCCCAAATCTACACAGTAAAATAACAACATACTGGAGTGAACGATATGGAAGAAAATGCAAGATTGAACCAGTGAAGAGCAGAGGTGCCATAGGCACATTCAGAGAACACTGTATAAACATCAGAGGTCCGCGGTTGTTCAACGTCCTCCCAGCAACTATAAGAAATATTGCCGGAACAACCGTGGACATCTTCAAGAGAAAACTGGACGGATTTCTAAGAGAAGTTCCAGATCAGCTGGGCTGTGGTGGGTATGAGGCCCTGTGGGCCGCTCCAAGCAACAGCCTGGTGGACTAGACTCTCACAAGTCGAGCCTGGCCTCGGGCGGGCTTGGGGAATAGAAGAACTCCCAGAACCCCATCAACCAGGTATCAACCAGGTCCATGTCCTCCTGAAGCCAGTAAGACCGATAAGGCCAGTAAGACCGATAAGGCCAGTAAGACCGATAATCCAGTAAAAAAGAAACGCAAGACCGAAGCCATATGGACACGGGCATGCAAGTCTTCAGCAACCAGGGCAGCTGAAAAAGAGGGAACCTACGCGTGAATCTACACCAGGCCGACATCCCAAGGAAGGGCAGGGGTAAACAAACACACATTGAGGTGCTCAAACTCGGCCCCAGATAAACCTGAAACACAGTAAGGGCCTCTCGCCACTCAAGCATGTAGGACAAACAGAACATATGCCATGCCCCCAACGAAAAGATAGGACAGTCTGCCAACCAGGACGACTCCGGAACTTCATAACGCATCCAGTAAGCAAAGTAAGGCAGGATCCATTATCCAGGTCACGCAGGAGGTAAGCTGCAATGGCCTCCTGTTCCTCATGAGGTGGGATGCAGCAGGCCGAAAACCTTCAGAAGGAAGGGACCGAAGTACCTAAGGGAACTTGGAACCAAACCCGGGGAGGGGTTGATGCCACATTAAACTCATACAAGGAGGGGATATAAGAAATCCCCCGCCACCTACAACAACAAGCTCCGCTCAGAGGGTACCAAAATTCAAGCGGGGTCAAATGGGCCTCAAGCCCCCCCCCAAATCAGCCCCTCCCCTGCCCCGGAAACTTCCATACCAGGACCAGGAGCCGAGTCATCCTCCAAACCCTCCACCTTTAAAGAAAAGGCAGAGGCTGCCGCAAAAGCTGGAATGAAGGGGTCCCACTGGTCAGACCCAGAAGCACCGGCTGGAGGAACGGGTGCGGATGCCTCCCCCTTTGTCGGGGGGAGGGTGAGGCACTAATGAGCAGACATGCTAGTTGGATAACGTGTTCCTTGTTACGTTGTTTTCTATTAGGGGGAGTTCTGTGCCTATGTTCAGACGTAGATTGCAATTTTAACCAGTTAGAGGTTAGTAATTGTACGCCTACCATTCTGGTGGTATCCCCAGTCGATGGCAGACATGACAAACTCTAAATATAGAGCTCATATAGTCATTGCTCTCTTTGCCTCTCTGAGGGGTGCCAGGTTCTGGTTCATGACCCCCATTAGGCACTCGAACTAGAAAATGAAAACCTGAACCAGTGCCTGGAAAAAATAAGCTCAGTAGCACTAGATATATGCTCAAACCACATACCCCTAAGAAAAAAAGAGAGGAAGAGATGCAGATAAGAATGGGAACAGCGTTTCCTCTACAGGCGAAGGAATCGAATTGTGGAACAACTTGAGAGTCGCACCCTATCCCAGAAACGACAAAGAAGGGTACGTAGATATAGAAACGATTGCACTATAGCTACAAGAATCATACAAAATCCAGGAGAGACAAAGAGAGCACAAGGTCATCAGTGAAATAGAGAGAAATCTGAAATATTTTTTCTCCTCTGCAAAATCAAGATAAGAAACCAGCATTGAATGTAATGAAACTCCATTTTCTGGGCAAGACCCGGAGGCTCCCTGGAGCTATTGGACTGATATTAGCTATAATAGTCTGGGGCTTCAGTCATATGGAGTTGTCATGCCTACCAGGAACCACTAGCCAGAACATGGTTCCCTCAGAGAGGCAAAGGGAGCAATGGCCAATGAAAACTCCGCTGTTTGGGAGTGTATTCCTGTCTGCCATCGACCGGGGATGGGCACCCAGAATGGTAGGTGCCCCAAAATAGACCCAAACTGGAATAAAAATACAATCCGAGACTGAAACAGAGGATAAAAACTCCCCCAAGAAAAACAAGGAAACAAGCAAACCGTCATCAAACCAATGCGTTGTTCGTTTGTGCCCCTCTAGAGGGGAAGGAGGGGGGAGGCCCCGCCCCACCCAAGCTGGCCGGCCATGTGTTCCGTGTTTGGAGACTGAGCAAACAGAAACTAAAACCGCCAACCGGAGAGATGGAGGGAGGGTGGCAGGGAACCTCCAGGACTCACCCAGAAAATGACGTTTCATTATATTCAACGCTAGTTTTTTGTAGGGAGTTCCGTTGGCTCCCTAGAGCTAGCTACCCAAAGAGTAGTAAAAAATAGGGACTTAAACGGGAGGGGATCACACAGCATGTCTCATGACGAAGACGAGACAACTGGTTGCAACTGCCGACCCAAGGCGACACAAGACCGCCGAGGGCCCGGCACAGTAACGAGATAATAGGCAGCCAGGACCCTGTTCGACCTCCAAAACACCCGTGCCCGAATGTCATCCCATGACATGTTCCCACATGTCATGGGGAACACAGCACACGGCACAGCAGCACGAGCTGCAAACTTCAGAACATGGTCATCAAGTCAAGCCAGCCTGCGGTCTGCAGGCTGGCTAGACTGACTAGACCCTCCGGAAGTGTGCCGCCTCATTCTTTGCCAGAAAAAGAGATAGCTGCAAGCGAACAAAATGTCCGCCAGGACCAAAAGAGCAGAAGCCCCTGTGCTGGAGGAGAGCATGAAGCTCCCTGACTCGACCTCCAGAGGCCAGTCAACAAAAACGATCAATGGATTGAAGGGGTCATCACAAACCAAGGAGAAGAAAGAAAGGAGAGTACCCAGTCCAAGGACCAGGATGGCTCAGGCGGTGCATGAGCAGACCGGAGGTGGAAAAAGCCATGAGAAAGTTTACGAAATAGAGCAGAAGTGACATTCATCCCGAACGCAAGCTGAAGCGGCTCTGCTAGCGCCGCACAATACAAGGCGACAGCATTCGGTAAAAGATGTTTGTCCTGAAAGAGCTAAGAAAGGAGAGACAAAACAATACCATCCAAAACCGAAGACAATCTACGAAGGGAAAGGAAGTGTTGAAAAGACCCCCAAAAGACTTCATACTGTCTCCGAGAAGAAGACCGCAGGTGGGACACCATTAGAGAAGCCACCTGATCACCATAAAGATGGTGGTACACCCCCATCAGAAATACCAGATGCAAAATATTAGTACAGTTTAAATGAGTACAAATGTTGGAGGCTAATTGCCCCTCCTTAATACAATCCCCTTACCACTGACATCACCATTTATTATGAATTCTTTATTTTAACTACGGAATATGAATGAGAGTCGAGTTACAAACAAGCGAAATAGTAAAATTTTCTCAGCTAATTTGGTTGCTCAGCTAAAAGGCGAGGAAGTGAAGTATTGAGGCAGCAGCGGTGCCAGCCATGAGTAACCCGTCAGCAGATCATTCAGGCCAACTCAGCCTTGTGCTGGACATGTCTCTTTACTCCCCATCAGCCTTACCTGTCACTCACCACTAGTGCAACCATTGACACCACCTGCCTTCCCTGACACCACTATCACTACCTGCATTCCCTGACAACCGGTGCCGGGCTAACTCCCGACTGCTGTTCCGTTTCAATTTCTGCCGTTTCATTCAACATGTAATTATTGTCATTATTTTTGTTTTATACTTCAGTTCAGTTCTTGCTTTTGATCTTGATTAGTTTCATATCTTAAGTTTTTATTTGTATTTTCCCAAATCCTACCTGAAACGCTGTGAGTATTAATGGCTTTAAGCATAGTATATACTAGCTGTATCTAGAAATCCAACATTCTGCTTGTAACTCATTTTGTATGTATGTGCTTTTCCATAAATAAAATTATCATTATAAGAACTGCCTTAAGGGGGCGGCTGGTTATTTTAGTGAATGTTGTTCTATGTCAACCAATATTAGTTTTCTAGTTGTATATGAAAAGTGCTTAAATTGTCCCAAGTTTCAGTACTGCAGCGTAAATAGAAAGGGAGTTTTTTTTTTTTTCCAACGTTTTTTACGTATTTTCAAGTTCACACTTCAGAACACACGTTTCAGATATAATTATTCTGTGACACTTTTCTGACACATTAGCATATAATAAAGGATTTGGGGATTTAGAATTTCCAAAACATCTTTAGTTTTCCTAATACAAATGTTCAAAGTTCCCCAAATTTTTTTGCAAATATGGCATGTTTGTTGCTATTATAAAATCAATAAATGAACTTAGAGAAAAATGAAAGCCCCACAATGTAGAGACATGCCCTCCACATATACTGTGTAAGTTTCATGTAAATTGAATAAAAAAGGAATCAGTTTTGTAAACGTTTGTGTCAATTGAAAAAAAAACAGAAATGAATAAAGTCTAAGGTTCTAAAATCTGTGGCTGAGGTTGACATCAACCAATTTTCTCCAAAATTGGCATCCTTACAGATAGGCTTACGTACAGTCAGGTGTGTAAGTTTGATGCAAATCGCCAAAAGAAAAAATGAAAAAAAAAATATTTAAAAAAAAAAAAAAAGAAAAATCCTTTTTTTTTTTTCTTAAAAATTTTTTCCAATTAAACTAATTATAATATTTGTTTAATATATGCTATTGTGATAGCAAAGAGTCGTAGTTATGATTTCAGTTGACACTTTTGATTGATAATCGATTTTGACCATTTTTGCATAATTTTCACAACTACTTCAATATTTTTTTTCTCCCTTCCTATTTATGCTACGATGCTGAAACTTGGACCAGATGAAACACTTTTCATATAGAACTTGTCAAAAAAGTTTGATTGAAATCGAACGAGTTTTCATTTTTGCATTTTTGGACCCAGATGCCAACCAGACGCCCCCTTAAGAAACTCGTACAGTACAAGGAATCATTCAGAACCTTGTATGCCACTATTTCAAACCAATCTTGCAGTATGTAGCTCCAGCCTGGAGCCCATACCTAGTTAAACACAAGACAAAGTTAAAGAAGATTCAGTGATGTGCCAGGAGATTACTTCCAGAACTAAGAGGTATGAGCTACGAAGAAAGGCTACGGAAGCTAAACCTTGTCTCTGGGCGACAGAAGTTAGGCAAGACATGATCACCACCTACAAAATTCTCAAGAGGAATTGACAGGGTGGACAAAGACAAATTATTTAACAAGGGCACAATACGAACAAGGGGACACAGGTGGAAACTTAGTACCCAAATAAGCCACAAGACATTAGAAAGAATTTGTTCAGTGTCAGAGTAGTTAACAATGTGTTAGGCAGTGATGTGGTGGAGGCTGACTCCATACACAGTTTCAAATGTAGACATGATAAAGAGCCCAGTAGGCTCAAAAACCTGTACACCAGTGCTAGCACACCTAGGTGAGTACTTAACCAACCTTACTTGTGTACAGCTTTTAGTCAATTTTAATAAATATTATTATTTAGGGCTCATTTTGATTGTCATGAATGTATAGGAGTGGCCACCAACCCTAGACCTTCAACACAGTGGCCCCAAGGGTGCCTGGCTGATGCCAATGTTTGAATACCTTTAGTGTGATGCAGCCTCTGGAAAACCTCACACGCAGTTATTATTTGATTTCAGGCTTCAAACAGTTTAGATATTTGTATAAGCCGTTGTTTCGTGCAGGTGTTGTTATTGGTTGAGGGGCAACGTCCTGCAGGTGTTGTTGGTTTAGGTGCGAGACACTCGCGGGATCTGGTCCTGCAGGTGTTGGGTCTCGCCGGCCGCCAGACGTAAACAAACTCATATGTTAGTTATCAACAAAACTTTTGATTCCAAAAATTACCAAAATATTAAAGTATAATTGGATTTTTGTTTTAATTATTTAGAGTTTTAACGAAATATATTTATAATTTATTCTTGAGATTATATTTAATAATAATATATATATATATAATCGACATATTCCCAAGGACAATTTTGTAGCAGTTATACGTCGGTGAATAATATCCTAATAATTGTGTTATTATAATAAATGGTACTTGAGTAGTTTTATTGTGTAAAGTATAGTGATGCAATTAAATTTCTTTCTTTATTATGCACCCCATACCCATCCCGTGGGCGGTGGTGTAAAGGATTACAGAGGCACATGCCAGAATGTAAAAATACCAATCTTATATAATCTCACAAACCCATTGTACCTTCTTGTAAATAATAATAATAATTATTATTGTGTGTAATGAAAGAGGTAGGAGTTGGTGTGGCTGGCCCGAGTCTCTAAACTCGCCCACATTACGTGACCAAAGTTCATGAATATCATATTACAATTATTATACTTCATAGTGTATAATATATATTATTTTTCAATATATTCATAAAAATCTATTCACATTTTGGTGTGTGTGTGTGTGTGTATACATGAGAAGTGTGTGTGTGTGTGTGTGTTGTGTAGAGCGGTGTGTTGGTGAGAGCAGCATGGCGGCCGTGTGTTGATAGTCTGGTGGTCCTGGTCCTCGTGTACACTTCGCTCCCTCTGCCTCTTCTCCTCCTCCTCCCGGTTGTCTTCAAGTGGCGAAACTGAGCGTCTCCGCCACACACACACCTCGCCACCGTCTCTGCCGCAGTAGTGTAGGGTTGTAAGGAGAGTAATGGCGCAGCAGCTAGCCGGCCTCTTCACCAGAGTGGGGCAGATTGGCTTCGGTGTGGCTGTCGTCGGCGGCGTCGTCAACTCTGCTCTATACAATGGTCAGTGTTGGGGGGGGATTGACGTCTCTGCCGGGATTGACGTCTCGGCCGTGATTGACGGCTCGGCCGGGATTGACGGCTCGGCCGGGATTGACGTCTCGGCCGGGATTGACGGCTCGGCCGGGATTGACGTCTCGGCCGGGATTGACGTCTCGGCCGGGATTGACGTCTCGGCCGGGATTTACGAGTTACTGGTGAATGTTTCGGAATAAAACTGACAGCTGATGTATGACGATTAATTTTCTTGTGACTAAGGGTTAGAGCCGGGGTGTGCTGTAGTTGAGCACACTGCGACTGTAATGCTGAGGTGACTTTAAGAGTAGGAACTGTTCCTTGTTCTGGAGGCGTGTTTGGTGGCTACCTTGCCATGAATTCTGGGCTCAACTTCCTCGCGGCCCGGTCCTTGACCGGGCCTCTTGGTTGCTGGACTGGTCAAGCAGGCTGTTGGATGTGCCTGGTCACAGCCTGATGTATGAATAACAGCCTAGTTACTCAGGTATCAACCAGGCTGGTACACAGGACACCCAACTATGATGGGGCAACTGTAGTAAAATGACCACACCTAAATGAGTGTACCTGTTTGGGTACTGTGTATTTATTAAGCTATCTTGAGATGATTTCGGGGCTTTAGTGTCCCTGCGGCCCGGTCCTCGACCAGGCCTCAACCCCCAAGAAGCAGCCCGTGACAGCTGACTAACACCCAGGTACCTATTTTACTGCTAGGTAACAGGGGCATAGGGTGAAAGAAACTCTGCCCGTTGTTTCTCGCCGGCGCCCTGGATCGAACCCCGGGACCACAGGATCACAAGTCCAGCGCGCTGTCCGCTTGGTCGACCAGCTCCCAAGCTATGCATGGTAATGGCCGAGAACACTGCTGTGCACAAAAAAAAATTAAAGAATTATTTTTCTAATATTAAAATGCATTCCCCGATCAATGGTAAAATTTAAAAAATCGTATGTGACATTATGGCCGTGATAGAGCAAGAAAATCTGGCATGATAGAGGCACTGGCGTGACACGTGGCCGGGGTAGTCAGCTGCAGCCAAGCTGTGTGGCAGGAGTTGCCACCAAGATGACATTACCTATTTATTTTTGTCTCCAATTAGGGTTTTTCAGTAATATTATTCAATAGTGTGTAATTTAATGAATTATATACCGGTCGGTGTAGGTCGGTAGGGAGCCGGTCGGCCGAGCGGACAGCACACTGGACTTGTGATCCTGTGGTCCTGGGTTCGATCCCAGGCGCCGGCGAGAAACAATGGGCAGAGTTTCTTTCACTCTATGCCCCTGTTACCTAGCAGTGAAATAGGTACCTGGGTGTTAGTCAGCTGTTACGGGCTGCTTCCTGGAGGTGGAGGCCTGGTCGAGGACCAGGCCGCGGGGACACTAGAAGCCCCGAAATCATCTCAAGATAACCTCAAGATACTTAGATAAGTGGAACATTGCCATATTGAAAAATGTTGCTAATATCTAGTGAAACATTATATTCTTTGTTCAATCAAAATGTGTTTTTACTGTACACTATATGCTCACATTGTATATAACTTGCTACATTTTTTTGTGCACCATAATGAACCACAAACTTCGTATGGTGTGTCCAAACAGCATAGCAGATACCAGTCAGCAGATGACACAACCTCACTCGGCAAGATACCTCCTCCCAAGATATTACACACATTACAGAGCACCACTTGGTTTCCGAACTTTAGTTATCCAAAACTTCCAGTTTCCCGATTGGGGTTGGGGAGTCATGCTACACGAACAAAGTTCGGATAGGAAGCGGTCCGCCAAGCGTCGCGCCGGCCCGTGGTGATGGGTGGGAGATGGTCCAGTTTGCCGCCTTCTACCCTGTGATTTCACAGATTCACGGCCTATTATTCCTATTATTTTGATTTGTCACGAGGCTGGAGAGTTCATTCTGTAATTTTGTTTTACATATCTGCACAATCAAGGAACATCTGTGCACCATGTCGGCTCCAAATGCACGCATTGTGTCAGTGATGGCTGACTGGTGGGTGGATGGATGGGGGAGCTTAGATGGAAGGCAGTATGAGAGAGAGAGGGAGAATTAGTGAGAAAGGGAGGGGGAGGTAGGCAGGAACGAAGTAGTGAGGGGGGGCATGGGAGAATTAGGGAGGGAGGGAAAGGCAGGCAAGCAGGCTGGCAGGGATTGGCACAGGCAGGCAGGCAGAGAGGCTGGCTGGCTGTTAGGCAGGCAAGCAGGCTGGCAGGGATTGGCACAGGCAGGCAGAGAGGCTGGCTGGCTGTCAGGCAGGCAGACTGGCTGGCAGGGAGGGAGGGAAAGGCAGGCAAGCAGGCTGGCAGGGATTGGCACAGGCAGGCAGAGAGGCTGGCTGGCAGGCAGGCAGGCAGGCAGGCAGGCTGGCTGTCAGGCTGGCTGGCTGTCAGGCTGGCTGGCTGGCAGGCTGGCTGGCTGGCTGGCAGGCAGACTGGCTGGCTGGCTGGCTGGCTGGCAGGCAGACTGACTGGCAGGCAGACTGGCTGGCTGGCTGGCTGACAGGCAGGCAGGCAGGCTGGCAGGCTGGCAGGCTGGCTGGCTGGCTGGCTGGCTGGCTGGCTGCCTGGCTGCCTGGCTGCCTGGCTGCCTGGCTGCCTGGCTGCCTGCCTGCCTGCCTGCCTGCCTGCCTGCCTGCCTGCCTGCCTGCCTGCCTGCCTGCCTGCCTGCCTGCCTGCCTTCCTTCCTTCCTTCCTTCCCCTCCCTCCTTAAATCTCCCATTCTCCCTCCTAGCATCTCCCCCTACCTTCCCCTCCCTCCCATTCTCACTAATTCTCCCCCCCCCCCCCCCCCTCTGTTGGTGGAGTGGTGAGGGAGGCAGTAAGGAAGGATTTGCTGACCAGGCGATGGTTGCCAAACTTATCGCCCATATTGTATTACAAATTTTAATCTTGGTTGTAAAATATTTATGCCAAAATATGTTAATTTTCATATATTTACATTATTAATCATTAACATGTTATATGATTTCCTATTTATTAATTAAACAAATATAGTTTTATTTATGAATTATGCACAGTTGGCATCTGTGAGCAGGCGCTGACAGACATGTCTGCCTCTACACAGCCTCCACCTCGTTAGTAGGTCCCCCTCCTCCAGAGCCAGCTGTTCTCGTGTTATGAGGAAGGCAGTGAGGGGGAGAGGCAGTGAGGGGAAGAGGCAGTGAGGGGAAGAGGCAGTGAGGGGAAGAGGCAGTGAGGGGAGGAGGCAGTGAGAGAGAGAAGCAGTGAGGGAGGGAAGGGTGGGGGTGAGTGAACGCATTTACACAATGAACTTTATTTCATTTGTTACATTTATGCTCTGAATGTCAATTTTTTCCCTTAGAATTTTTTGTTAAATTTAAAAAAAAATTCTGTCCATTTTCCTCCATTCTCGTTAACGAACTTAAACGATAACTGACGAGTCTCGTCCCCAAGGGGTTCGGAAACCAAGTGGTGCTCTGTACTAATTCTAGGCACATTGCTGCTACCCCAGTATCCACTCAATTTAAGGACCTCTTATTTACCGTTATGCTGGTTCTAAAGACGGATTTTTAGGTCGTTAACTGGTGTCTTAATTACAGTCATTGGCCGTTAAATCCGAAATATGGTATTGAGTTTAGAGTCCAGTACGTGTTAAACTGGAGGCCAGTATTGTGTTGCTGGGACAACCTTGCCCTCGCTAGGCCAGTAGTTACATTTTCCGTTCACAGATTTCACTGCTTCTGTTATGCAGCATGAAGTCAGAGCTAGTCAGTCACAGCTGCTGGTGGAATAATAATCGTGGTACAGTATTTACCATTTTTTTGGGGGGGGGGAGCCCCATTGGCTCACCGGAGCTATCCAGGCTGTGTATTAGCTTTCTGGCATCAAAGTGCATGGAGTTCTTGCCTACCGGGGACCATGAGCCAGAAACTGGCCCCCCCTCAAAGAGGCACGAGGAGCAGTGGCCTATAGAAATCCCCCATGTGGTTGGAAGCATTCTGTCCGCCAATCGACCTGGTCTTGCTCCCAGAAAGGTAGGCGCCCCAAAGCAAACCCCTATTCTGGTGAAAATATTGCTACCGAAAGCTGAACGAGTGGACAGAACTCCCGACGAAAATTAGCAAACGATCATGACGTCATCACGTTGCCGCGCCGATGTCTGCGCAATCCCCTTCCCCGGGAGGCAGAAGGGGGAGATCCAGACCCTCGTGCCAGCAATCCAACCAGCAGTTCTTGGATGATGTGATACTGGCTGGTTGGATGCCTCTGGCTCCAGTTTTTTTCTGTTCCTGTGCCTTGGTCTGTCTCTACAGGTGGTGTGTGAGCCAGGAGAAATATTTTGTGGTACTCGGGCTGCATGAACCTAGGGTTTCCTTCCCTAGGTACCCTGTAAGTACTTCCTTTGGGGTTTAGGGTCACCTTCCACAAGTCACCCTGGGGCCTGCCTCCGCTGTGTCTTTTACTGCTCGGTACTAGGCCGCCCTTGGAGTCATCTGGGGTTTTTGTTGCCCTTGTTTGTCTCTGGGTAGGAGGTAGTTTTCATTACTGGTAGGGGCATAGGGTACTGCACAGCTAGTTTTCACCTATTACAGCAGCCGGCTCTGTTCTGCGTGGGTACGTTGTCCTTTTGCAGGGTTTTTCTTTTGTTTTGTTTCCCTGCTTGGTGGGGGGGGGGGAGAAGGATCTGCCTTTGGTTGGTTGCCCCTATTTTACTTGGGGGTCTTTCCCTAGAGATCTATGTTCTTGGTGGTACCCTCTGCTTGGCACCCATGAGTGGACACGTCCCAGGGGTCCAGCTTGAAAAGTTTGTTCGGTAGTTTTGGGGTGCCGGTTCACAGCACCCTGCCTAGGCTTTCCTTAGCGTGACACCAAGGCTAACGGCCCTGGGAAAACTCACGGGGGCTCAGTGGTTCGATGGATGCTACCCTTAAGTCCTCTCTCACTTTGTGCGAGGTTGATGATTGCTCTGTCCCCTTGTCTCGGGGTTACAATCACTGGTTGTGCCTGCTGCCTGTCGGGTTGGTGATTCTTTTGAGCCGGAGTCGTGTGATGTTTGTTCCTTGCACATGCTCCAGTTCACCCAAGCTACTGAACATGTGTGGGTGCAGGCAGCAGAGGCATTGCATATGCAGTTTAGGTTGCTGCAATGCTATAGGGGTGTTGCTTCCCCAGATGACCGAGGCTGCCCTATCTTGGTTTTAGGGACCCGGACTTGGGGGTGGAAGTCGGTTCGACTCTGGTTCCGTCTGCTCCCTCCTTGTCCTTCGCCTTCGGTGGTTCATTCATTTAACCCCCTTCTTTGCTGCCGGCTCGAAAACATCTTGAGGATTTCAGAAGCTGGGCAGGATCTAATTGGTGTTGAAACTCGGGCAGTCTCGGGGGAGTCCCCTTCCGGGGTTGCGGCAGAGGCATTCGAGCCTTGTCCTCCAGCTGGAGCTTCTGGGTCTGACCAGTGGGCCCTCTTTGTTCCTGCCTTTTCTTTAGAAGGGGGGGGGTGTAGAGGACGGCTCGGCCCCGGGTCCTCGGGGTGAGGTTCCTGGGGCGGGTGAGTGGTTGACTTGGGGGGGGGGGGGGCCCTTGGGCCGTGTTGGACCCCACCTGTGTTTTTGTACTCTCGGAGCAGGGCTTGGTGTTACAAGGAGAGGGGTTCTCTTTCACTCCCTCTTCGCACAAATTGGATCTGGCATATACCCCTCCCCTGTCCTCTATCCCCCCTACCCCTGTCAGGGAAGCCGGTCGGCCGAGCGGACAGCACACTGGACTTGTGATCCTGTGGTCCTGGGTTCGATCCCAGGCGCCGGCGAGAAACCATGGGCAGAGTTTCTTTCGCCCTATGCCCCTGTTACCTAGCAGTAAAATAGGTACCTGGGTGTTAGTCAGCTGTCACGGGCTGCTTCCTGGGGGTGGAGGCCTGGTTGAGGACCGGGCCGCGGGGACACTAAAGCCCCGAAATCATCTCAAGATAACCTCCCCGGGTTTGGTTCCGTGATCCCGTGGGTTCCTCGTGTAACGGGGGGGTGGGGGAAATAGAATGACGAGTAAGTAGAAAGTGAGTAGAAGTAGAAGAGGTAGAAGGGTAGATGAAGAAATGCTGCCACCATCCATTCTAGACCATTACATACAAGACAAGGAATGGAACTTGTCTGTATCACAAAATTCTCAAAGACGTTAACATGAGGTCATTATTAGTCTGTTCCATCTGTATCGTGTACTCATTAAAATCATGAACCCAGTAACCGCAGAGGCTTTCTCACCTCAACTCAAAAACTCTAGGGAACAAAGTTAAAGACAATTTAAACAATAAATTCATCAATTATATTTTTCAGGATAAGTATCATAATTTGAGCCATTCAACTTAATGTTCAAGATTAATATACAAAGTGAGTCATCATCCAAGAATTCGAGAACACTACAACTTGACTGCCCCTGATCCTCACACAACACTTGTATACACGACCAAGTCACCTTAATGTTTTCAACTCGCCAAGTGTCTTGTTGTAATCCACAAGTTAGTAGGAATTATTAGCTAGAGGATCATTACTACAACACTTAACGAATGATGATTGGAAGTACATGTTAAGTAGACAGACTATGGATCACATATCTAAGAAAGGTCAATGGATTAAGACCGAAGCTGTTTAGCCAAATTAATAATTCCTGGAAAGAGGAATTATTCTTCGTCAGGCTTCTAGGATCAAGGTTACCGCTCTAGGGATAAGGTTAATCGGATTATACCTTCCTTGAGAGGCGTGGTGAAATGTTTGAGGCCATGGTTGGCTAAAGTCAGTCTGATTGTGGGAGTTGAACTTAGAAGTCCTCTGGATCCCCGTTTGTGGCAGCAGCGAAGTGTAGCAGACAGCTATGTGAGAACCTGATGTGATCTTAGTGACCAAGTTAAGTCGGCAGTATGTGAGTATTGAATGAAAGACTAACTGGGTGTGGAGCGTTGTAGTAATCATTCCGTATTAGGGACTTAGGCGGAAGTTAAGAGTGTGGGTGGTGATCTCGGAGGTCAAGTGGTCTATGGGTATTGGAAGTGTATTGACCTAATAGAGTATGTTAATATGTATTTATTTGTCAGTCTGTTCTTTGTAATTAAATGACAAAACCCGACGGCCTTTAAATACCTTCCATATGTTCATTCATTGTGTTCCAGTACAAACCGAGTGGTACGCCTCAAGGGTCTGGTGTGTGTAGGAGTATAGGTGGTAGTAACGGTTGCTGAGGCAAGGTGTTATGTGTTGTGTATTCGCTGTGTTCGGAATGAACCGGGGTTCAGCGTCACGACAGTCTGCCTATAGCTGGATAGAGAGGGAGGGAGGGAGGGGGGGGGAGTCTGCAGTTGTCAGGCAGCGTCACCCCCCGTCCGGCGACAGCCTATCTCGACGGCTGGCCTCTGCTCTCCTCTGCTGGCTGGTCTCCTATTGCTTCTCCGTGCTCTGCTCTCCGAGTATATATTGGGGAACCTAGTAGCTAACTCCGCCCACAAGTAGATAGCCCGAGGCTCTCTACGAAACCACTCCTTAAACGTCGGCATGTTTGAAGGTCACTTATCAGATTAGCAGAAGCAAGGTGAAATTTGCATGATCTGACCTCAGGTCACTTGAGGCCATTAACGCTTAGAGGTGTGAATTTCAGGTCGACAAACTGGTGCCTCTCAGATCCTTGTCTGTGACTCATGAACTATATATATTTTTAAATAAAACTAAACCAAACACCATTACGGTGTTACATTCGGTCTCATCCTTCCAGAGGTTTTTGGCTTCCCACGTCCCATCTCATGTGGTACGGGAAGCCCTTGCAGCTTACATCCTGTGTGACTTGGATTATGCTTGTGTGATGGACCCGCATTCCTTCGTATATGGATCTTCGTGTCTGTACTGGGTTCGTTATGAAGTTCCAGAGTCGTCCTGGTTGGCAGACTGCCTGCTTTTCTCGTTGGAGGCTTGGCACACATTCTGTTGGACCCGCCTGCTCAAGTGGAAGGAAGCTCAGACTGATTTGCAGGTTTTCCTGGGGGGGGGGGCGAATTTAAACATCTCGATGTACAGGGGTACCTCGGTTTAAGAGTTTAATCCATTCCTAGAGACGGCTCGTATTCCGAAAACTCGTATTCCGAAGCTAATTTCCTCATAAGAAATAATGGGAAATGAATTAATCCGTTCCTGACTACCCCAAACACCCCACATCAAACTAAATTTTTATACCTAATTCATCTAAATAAACCTACAAAACTATGTTCAAGTTATTACTTACCTTGCTGTTGAATGCTGTAGGCGTATGGAAGATGGTGAGGAGAGGAGTTACTGTTTGGAAGGGGAGTCCCCTTCCATTATCACATCAGGCAGTGAGGACCTTTCTGGTGTGCACTCCCTGGCACGTTTTATCTGAGTGCCACTAGGTCCTGGTTGTGGCTCACTGCTCGATTTTCTCACCACAATTCTGTCCATGGAAGCTTGCTTTTCCCTTCTTTGCAAGCTGTCTCTGTAGTAAGGCATCACATTGTCATTGAAAAGATTAAGGCAACGGCCTACTACAGCTTTCTCTGGGCGAGTCTTTTCAATAATTGTTTGAATCTCTTCCCACATCTGACACACCTTCCTAATTTCTGCAGAAGGGACATTCACTACTGCCTCATCCTCCTCCACTGTAGAATCATCAGCTGCGTTGTCTTGCTGTTCCTGTTGAAGAGCTTGGAGTTCTTCGGTGGTCAGTTCTTCATTGTGTTCTTCCACCAACTCCTCCACATCATCATCATCCAATTCCAAGCCCATTTGCCGGCCCACAGTAACAATTTCCTCAACAATAGGTGCATCATTTACAGGTTCAAACCCCTCAAAGTCTAGTTCTCTCACACATTCAGGCTACAATTTTCTCCAGCCAGGGATCAGGGTTCTTTGAGTCACTTCTTGCCAGGCTTTGTCAACGAGTTTTAAAGCACTACAAATGTTAAAATGCTGTTTCCAGAGAGTGAGGTTTGTGGCTTCAGTCACTTCAAAACATTTCTGGAAAAGTGCCCTTTCATAAAGTTTCTTAAAATTCACTATGATTTTCTGGTCCATAGGCTGAAGGAGTGGTGTTAGGAGGAAGGAATTTAACTGTGAGGAATTTATTGTATCTGGGCAACAAATCATCTTCCAAGCCTGGAGGATGAGCAGGAGCATTGTCGAGGAGAAGCACGGCTTTGAGTGGCAAATGTTTCTCCTGCAGATATTTTTCTATGGCAGGGCACACCACTTCATTCACCCACTCCGAAAAAATAAGCCTAGTCACCCATGCTTTTTTATTAGCCTTCCACATCACACACAAATGGGTTTTCTGCACTTTATACTGTTTGAAAACCCTTGGATTTTCAGAATGATACACTAGCAAGGGTTTAATTTTCAAATCGCCACTCGCCTTTGAACACAGCACAAGGGTAAACCTATCTTTCATAGGCTTGTGTCCGGGCAAGGATTTTTTCTCCTTGGTAATGTATGTCTTCTTAGGCATTCTTTTCCAAAACAGTCCTGTTTCGTCACAATTAAACACTTGTTGCGGTAGGTATCCCTCAGCCTCTGCAAACTCTTTAAATTCCTCAATAAATCGTCCAGCGGCTGGTTTGTCTGAGCTGGCTGCCTCCCCATGCCTTGTAACACTATGGATACCACTTCTTTTTATAAATTTTTCAAACCAGCCCCTGCTTGCCTTAAACTCTTTCTTATCTGCATCACTCGTTGCAGGGGTCTTCTTTAGAAGGTCTTCGTGCAACACCCTGGCTTTCTCACAAATGATGACCTCCGAAACACTATCACCCCTTAATTCCTTGTCGTGTATCCAAATTAATAACAACTTTTGCACTTCAAGTATTTGTGGTCTTTGTTTCGTCATTGTTCTTACTCCTTTTGCCACTTTAGCACTCATAATCTCATTTTTCTTCTTAAGTATAGTGCATATCGTTGACGTGGCTTTGTTGTACTGCCTACAAAGTTCAACAACGTGTACTATTCTCATGCTTCCGAATGATCTCTTGTTTCTCCTCTATTGTCATCCTCACATGGGCTTTCTTGCCTTGATCCTTACCACTGGCTTTCTTGGGACCCATGGTGAGCTATATAATAACAAATTGTATAGTCAAATGACCAAAAATCCAACAAAACACTGAAAATCCGGATGAATAATTGATGTGGGATAGTCATTGGGCGCGAGACAATGGTAAACTGAGGGGCGGAGGGGCGACGATCGCCGTACCACCACGCGCTAGGTCGCCCTGAACGCGTATCAACAAACTCGCGTTCCGAGGTAACCCTCGCCTTCCGAGACACATTTTCCGAGGAAATCCTGCTCGTATTCCGAAAAACTCGTATACAGGGACACTCGTATTCCGAGGTACCACTGTGTGTTTGTTTGCCTCTGCCCTTCCACGGGATGTTAGTGTGATGCAGCTTCATGTGTAGGTTCCTTGCCTTTCGGCTGCCTTGGTCGCGGAGGATTTGCATACACGTGGCCTACTAACTTCGACCCTGCATTTCTTCTCCCTCCTCCCTCAAGCTGTCCTTGGATTGGCCTAAGTTGGATGTGGAGGAGCTTGAGACCGCCTCTGGGTCTGGTTTATTGCCCTCGGCGGTGCGTGTGTTGTCTGCATTTTTGCTCTGTTCGCTCGTGCCTGGTCTCACGATTTGTGGGCCTTTCGGGTCGTTTCGTGCGGCCTGCAGTGGTGTTGGGTGGCTCCTCCTCCTTTGGGGGGTTCGGGGCAGGACTTCTACTGCTCTGTAGTCATCTCGGAGTGGGTTTGCTTGGGCGAGCCATGTCTTTGGTGGGTTTCCCACCTGTTTCCGGGCCCAAAATGGGACTGTGCAGACCTCCAGTTCTTTCTGGACTTGTCTTGTCTGAACCCATGGGTTTATTGCCCCCCCCCCCCCCTCCCTCCTTTCAGACGACTACTCTGTCCCAGGTCTGTCTTCTGTTGGAGCTGGGTGCTTGGATGATGTCCCTGGACCTCATGGATGCATATTAGGACGTCAAGGTTACTGCTTTCATTGCCTTCTATATGGCTTGAATCTGGCACCTCGCGTTTTCACATTCCTTACTCGGGTCGTGGTGACCCGCCTGCGTCTGTTAGGTGTTTGGGTTCTGCCCTACCTCGACGACTGGCTGGTTTGGGCTCCCAGCCAGTCAGTGTCTCTGCTCGCCAGGGCTTTGGTTCTTTCCTAGCTCGCTGGGTTTGGATTCTTGGTGAACTGGCGGAAGTCCTGTTAGGTTCACCCTCAGGTTCGGTCTTGGCTGGATTTTGTGTGGGACGCTCGGGCCGCTTCCTTGTCTCTACCTCCAGCGGCTCTGCTTCGCCTGCGTTCCTGCCTTCGTCTGTTCCTGAGGGACTCCTGAGTCATGCGGCGGTTGCTCGAGGGTTTGTGCGGGAGCCTGAACTTTGCCATGATGGTCTACCCACCGGGTCAGATGTGGCTTCGTCAGCTGTTCTGGGTCCTTTGGGGTCCTTGTCCTGAGGTCCAATGCCCTTCCACCTCTCTCACAACCACTGGGTTTGGCCTTCAGGGGTTTTGTGTCAGGCTGCTGCATCGCGAGCTTCCTCTTTAGGTTTTTCGGGATTCGGTGTCTTGGCACCTACCCGAGCCCTCGCTCGATGTGTTTGCGGATGCATCGTCTCTGGGTTGGGGCTTTGTGACCAGTTCTCACCAGGCTGGCTAGGGACGCTGGGGTCCGTCCATCCGTTGGCCTCACAGCACAGAGTGGGAGTTCACGGCTGTGTAGATGTTGCTCCGGAGGGTTTGTGTCACTCGCGAATCGACAATCCAGCTTCATTCAGATTGTTCCCCGGTGGTTCGTTGCCTGAACCACGGGTCAGATTGTTCCCCGGTGGTTCGTTGCCTGAACCACGGGGGTTTGATGTGGTTCTTGACTTTTTGCGGCTGGTTGCTTCGGGTAACTCATCTGCTGAATTCTCGGGGTTTAGCTCTCTGGCGGTTCACGTTTAGGGAAGTGTCCAATGTCCTGGCGGACGGCCTGTCCTGGTTCATTTAACAATTCCCGGCCTGTCCCCGGTTCATTCAACTGTCCATTCATGTGGTTGACGCCAACTCATTCAGTTAGCTCTGCCAGACGTTCGGTCCTCCAGAAGTGGATCTTTTCACGTCGGCGTGTAACCCCCACCTCGCCCAGGCCTGCCCTTCAGGCAGGACTGGGCGAGGTGGGGTTACCTGTAACTCTTTTCCCCTGGTTAAGCTGTTTCTCCAGGTCCTGGCTCGCTTAGAGACTTACCAGGGGCAAGTTGTCTTTCTTGTTCCTTCGTCGCCAGCTCAGTCTTGGTTTCAGGCGCTGCTTGCTCGGTGTCCGAACCCCGAGAGTCTCATGCGACTCCACTTCTTTCAACAGATCAGTTCAGCTAGTGACGAGGCTGGTTCATTCTTCTCCTCGAGTCTTCACATCTAGCACTTGACTCGAGTCTATCATCACTTGCATGAGGCACAGGTGGCTTCGTTGTTGGTCTCCCACCTATGTTATCCGTCTTGGCGGCAGTATGAAATTTCCTGGCAGTCCTTCCAGTTTTACCTATCACTGTGTAGGTGTACTTCGGTCTCTGGTAGGGTTATTTTGTCTTTTGTGGTTGTTCCAGGACCGTCATCTTATGCCGAATACTGTCGCCTCATATTGTGCAGCACTGGCAGGGCCACTCCAGCTTGTGTTTGGTGTTGATGTTACTTCTGTTTTGTTCCGCAAGCTGTCTCGTGCGTTGTTTCACCTCCGGCCTGTTCATGCGCCTCCTGAGCCGTCCAGGTCTTTGGATTGGGTTCTCTCTTTTCTTTCTTCTCAGTTTGTTGTAGCTCCTTCGGTTCAGGATTTTTTCTAAGGCTTCTTTTCCTGTTGGCCTCTGGTAAGGTCTAAGGTAAGGCCTCTGTGGGGTCAGAATGGGGAGCTTCATGCTCTCCTGCACAGGGGTTTCTGCTCCTTTGGTCCTGGTGGTTGCAGCCGTCTCCTTTTCTAGTGAAGAATGAGACTGCTGCTTTCCAGAGGGGTCATTGGGTTGTTGATGCTTGGTTGACCAGGCCGGGGGCACATCATGTGTTGTGTCCGGTTGCGGCTCTCCGACATTTGCGCGCCACGGATTCAGTGGCCGGGGATGCGCATTGGGTTGACCTGGTTTCCCTTCTTCCCTGTTCCTGGGCTTGGGTCTCTCGGGTCATCTGCAGGGTTATCAAGCCTGTGGTCTATCCCGTGCCCACGATGTTCGTAAGTTTGCTGCTTTGGCGGCCGTCTTTGGCAACATGTCTTGGGTTGACATTCGGCTGTGGGTTTTTTGGAGGTGGAACAGGGTCCTGGCCGCTTGCTACCTTGTCAATATCCCTTGATCTGGTAGGGCCTGCGTTGCATTGGGTCAGCAGTTGCAGCCAGTTATCTCGACTTCACATGGAGGAGTGAGGACTGGCTGCCTCCTGGGTAAGTCTTGTATTTTTCCTTGTCTGTGAAGTTAGCTCCAGAGAGCCGACGGGGCTCCCAGGATGGGGGGAGCTGTGCAGACGGCGACGTGGTGACATGACGTCATGCTCTTTTGCTTGTTTTTGTTTGGGGAGTTCTGTCCACTAGTTTGGCTCTCAGTAGCCATTTTTTAACCAGAATAGGGGGTTTGTTTTGGGATGCTTACGTTTGTGGGTGCGTGACCCAGTTGATGGCCGACATAGAATGCTTCCAACATAAGGGGTTTCTATAGGCCATTGCTCCTCGTACCTCTCTTGAGGGGGCCAGGTTCTGGCTCGTGGTCCCTGGTAGGCCTAAAAAACTCCATTCACACTGATGCCAAAGTTTAATACTGTCTCCACTCGATTATCCGGACTATATGGGAAGGGCCCACCCCCCAGCCGGATAATCACGTGTTCCGGATAATGGTACTTTATCACCCGAGTCCAAAACTAACCATTTCCAATTATTTTTATACTACAAACAACATACTTTAATTTGAATTGCCTTGCCCCATATAATTATTAAATATTCAACTAGAAACCTCAACTTATCTTGTTGTTCGTCTTCTTGATTGATGCCACACATCTTGAAGTTAAGAATTCTTAACAATTTACATAACCTATACTAACACAACACTAAAATTAGCACTTAAAATTACTGTACAGTTCATTAAGTAAAGTTAGTTTTGACTGCCAGCTGCTGAAGCCTCACTGGTTGAAGGCACTTGGCTTGCCTGTGACGCCTCACTTGTTGAAGGCGCTGGGCTTGCCTGTGACGCCTCACTTGTTGAAGGCTCTGGGCTTGCCTGTGACACCTCACTTGTTGAAGGTGCTGGGCTTGCCTGTGACGCCTCACTTGTTGAAGGCGCTGGGCTTGCCTGTGACGCCTCACTTGTTGAAGGCGCTGGGCTTGCTTGTGACGCCTCACTTGAAGGTGCTGGGCTTGCCTGTAACGCCTCACTTGTTGAAGGCGCTGGGCTTGCCTGTGACGCCTCACTTGTTGAAGGCTCTGGGCTTGCCTGTGACACCTCACTTGTTGAAGGCGCTGGGCTTGCCTGTGACACCTCACTTGTTGAAGGCGCTGGGCTTGCCTGTGACACCTCACTTGTTGAAGGCTCTGGGCTTGCCTGTGACACCTCACTTGTTGAAGGCGCTGGGCTTGCCTGTGACGCCTCACTTGTTGAAGGCGCTGGGCTTGCCTGTGACGCCTCACTTGTTGAAGGCGCTGGGTTTGCCTGTGACGCCTCACTTGTTGAAGGCGCTGGGCTTGCCTGTGACGCCCCACTTGTTGAAGGCGCTGGGCTTGCTTGTGACGCCTCACTTGAAGGTGCTGGGCTTGCCTGTAACGCCTCACTTGTTGAAGGCACTGGACTTGCCTGTGACGCCTCACTTGTTGAAGGCGCTGGGCTTGATTTTCTTACCATATAAGAATCAAGTTTAGCTTACCTTCTGTGTTCATTGGCCTGTTGTATGATCAGCTCTTTGGTTCGCCTCAGGCTTCACTTCACTTGAAGTCGACCGGCCATTTTCACAAAGTTGTATAACATGTAACTTGTCTTCAATTGTTAGGACAACCTTCTTCCTCTTAACACTTCCAGAACGACTGATGCTGCTACCAGACAGTCTTGGCCAAAAATGTTCAAAGTTACTATGAAAATAAAAGTAAAAAAGTTATTTAAAAAAATATTTCACTAATGGCGCAGCACTGTGGTATAACACGAGGGACGGGAGTACATGGGTTGACCATTGTTGGATAGGTCCACTTGGGGCAGCTATAACATGTTACGTAGGCTGCCAGGAGGAAAAAACTCACAATATTTTTGAAGGAAACTTCAGCCTGTGCAAATTGTTTTTAGGAAACTTATATATTTGTTATTACATACTGTAATTACTAGTATTTTTGTTTTTGGCTATAATGAATTGTTCTAAAATTAATGGTAATTCCTGTACCCAGGTGGTCCCTCCCAACGCTCCCCTCTCCCTTGACACGACCCACCCACCCCACCCCCTCCTCCACCATGCGCCTCGAGCCAGCCAGCCACAGCCAGACGGGATTATCACGGTACGGCCCGCCCCATGGCTTTCATATCCGGACAGTTCAATGATTATCTGGCTGACTGACCGGATAGTGTAACATCGGCGGCAAGTTAACCGGCTCCGATTTTTTATCTGGCTCCCATGCCCATTTTGGCCGGGTATTGAGAACTTTATCTGGTCACGATTTTGGCCGTATAAAGGCGTTTTCCGGATGTTCGAATCCCGGATAATCAAGTGTCTACGGTACTAGCAATATCAGCCTGGATAGCTCCTGGAAGCCTCTGGGTCTCACCCAGAAAATGGCATTTCATTACATTTTAACTTGTTTATTTTCTGTAGCTTAAGCAAAATTTTGGTCTCGTTTTAATGCTATCCCCTACCAAAACATGTATTAATATATAATTTGTTCATACTTAGGTTTTGTATTCGTTAACTTCTCGATGATTAAGGAAAAATGCCTAACATCATGAATTTTCTTTCCAGTTGATGCAGGCCACCGAGCTGTCATCTTCGATAGATTTGCTGGTGTTAAAGACACAGTTATTGGTGAAGGTACTCATTTCTTCATCCCTTGGGTGCAAAGGCCAATTATTTTTGATGCCAGAACTCGACCAAGAAATGTCCCTGTGATGACTGGCAGTAAAGGTTAGTTGAATAAAGGTTACTTGAATAAATAAATGAAGATACCTGCATGTACTGTATTGTGTATCAAGTGGAGTGTCAGTAGGGGAAATGGAAGTGTGTCGGGAGGGGGGATGGGAGTGTGTCGGGAGGGGGGGATGGGAGTGTGTCGGGAGGGGGGGATGGGAGTGTGTCGGGAGGGGGGGATGGGAGTGTGTCGGGAGGGGGGGATGGGAGTGTGTCGGGAGGGGGGATGGGAGTGTGTCGGGAGGGGGGGATGGGAGTGTGTCGGGAGGGGGGGATGGGAGTGTGTCGGGAGGGGAGGGGGATGGGAGTGTGTCGGGAGGGGAGGGGGATGGGAGTGTGTCGGGAGGGGAGGGGGATGGGAGTGTGTCGGGAGGGGAGGGGGATGGGAGTGTGTCGGGAGGGGAGGGGGATGGGAGTGTGTCGGGAGGGGAGGGGGATGGGAGTGTGTCGGGAGGGGAGGGGGATGCGAGTGTGTCGGGAGGGGAGGGGGATGCGAGTGTGTCGGGAGGGGAGGGGGATGCGAGTGTGTCGGGAGGGGAGGGGGATGCGAGTGTGTCGGGAGGGGAGGGGGATGCGAGTGTGTCGGGAGGGGAGGGGGATGCGAGTGTGTCGGGAGGGGAGGGGGATGCGAGTGTGTCGGGAGGG
This sequence comes from Procambarus clarkii, assembly GCF_040958095.1. Taxonomy (NCBI): domain Eukaryota; kingdom Metazoa; phylum Arthropoda; class Malacostraca; order Decapoda; family Cambaridae; genus Procambarus; species Procambarus clarkii. The sequence continues at coordinate 45,512,871 of NC_091155.1, forward strand.
GAGGGGGATGCGAGTGTGTCGGGAGGGGAGGGGGATGCGAGTGTGTCGGGAGGGGAGGGGGATGCGAGTGTGTCGGGAGGGGAGGGGGATGCGAGTGTGTCGGGAGGGGAGGGGGATGCGAGTGTGTCGGGAGGGGAGGGGGATGCGAGTGTGTCGGGAGGGGAGGGGGATGCGAGTGTGTCGGGAGGGGAGGGGGATGCGAGTGTGTCGGGAGGGGAGGGGGATGCGAGTGTGTCGGGAGGGGAGGGGGATGCGAGTGTGTCGGGAGGGGAGGGGGATGCGAGTGTGTCGGGAGGGGAGGGGGATGCGAGTGTGTCGGGAGGGGAGGGGGATGCGAGTGTGTCGGGAGGGGAGGGGGATGCGAGTGTGTCGGGAGGGGAGGGGGATGCGAGTGTGTCGGGAGGGGAGGGGGATGCGAGTGTGTCGGGAGGGGAGGGGGATGCGAGTGTGTCGGGAGGGGAGGGGGATGCGAGTGTGTCGGGAGGGGAGGGGGATGCGAGTGTGTCGGGAGGGGAGGGGGATGCGAGTGTGTCGGGAGGGGAGGGGGATGCGAGTGTGTCGGGAGGGGAGGGGGATGCGAGTGTGTCGGGAGGGGAGGGGGATGCGAGTGTGTCGGGAGGGGAGGGGGATGCGAGTGTGTCGGGAGGGGAGGGGGATGCGAGTGTGTCGGGAGGGGAGGGGGATGCGAGTGTGTCGGGAGGGGAGGGGGATGCGAGTGTGTCGGGAGGGGAGGGGGATGCGAGTGTGTCGGGAGGGGAGGGGGATGCGAGTGTGTCGGGAGGGGAGGGGGATGCGAGTGTGTCGGGAGGGGGGATGTGAGTGCTTCGGAGGGAAGGGGGATTGGGATATGTCAGGTATTTTGGGATTGGTGTGTTGGGGGGGGGAATTGGAGGGTGTCAGGGGTGATGGTAGTGTAATGGGTTTTTCACCTCTGGTTTGCTTATGCACCGTCTAAGCTGGCTTGGTCATTTGACTGGTTACTCTCTCTTCTCTCCTTCCCTCGGTTTGAGGTGACCCCTTCGGTTCGTGATTGCTTTATGAAAGCCTTGTTTTTGTTGTCTTTGGCCTCTGGGGGTTGTGTTAGGGAGCTTCATGCTCTTCTCTTGATGCCGGGGATCCTGATGCCGCTGGTTCAGGATCAGTGGAAGCCCTCTGGGTGGATCCTGTTTCTTCGGTTACCTGTTCCAGGGCTCAAGTGTCTCAGGTTGTCCGCAGTGTCTTCGAGTCTAGCCAGTCTGCGGTCTACCCTTGTGCCCGTGATTTCCAGAAGTGTGCTGCTCTGGCTGCAGTGTTTGGGAATGTCATGGGTCAACATTCGGGCGTGAGGATTTTTTAGGTCGAACAGGGACCTTGCCGTGTATCTTATGAACGTTCTGAGCCCTCTCCGGCCTTGTGTTACATTGAGCTGTCTGTCGTGGCCTGATGTCTCATCGTCATCTTGAGACCTGCGGTGATGCCGCCTCCCGGGTAAGTCCCTCTTTTACTTATCTGTGGGTAGTTAGCTTTAGGGAGCCGATAGGGTTCCCTACAGAAAACCAGTCTTGAATGTAATAAGACACCATTTTCTGGGTGAGCCCCGGAGGCTCCTTGATACTCTCCCTTTTTCCCCCTCCCTCCATTCGGCATTTTTTCATCCTTCTAGAATTGAAGGGGAGAGCTGTCGGCTCTCCTCAGCCAGCACCCCTCCCATATGCACTAGTTGGATGAGGTGTTGCTTGTTTGTTTGCATTTTGGGGGGGGGGGGGATATTTTGTTTTGTTTGGACGTAGGTTGCATTTATCACCAGCTTGAGGTTTGTATTGTTTTCTGGGTGCCCTCCCAGGTCAGTGGCAAGTATGGCTTAGTCTAAATGTAGAGTGCTCATAGGCTCTTTTGCACAAGGGGGGGAGTAAAACTTTGGCAAAAAATTATAGGCCAGTTGCACTAACATCACACATAATAAAAGTTTTTGAAAGAGTGATTAGGAATCAAATTTCTAGTTTTATGGAAAATAATGAATTACACAACCCAGGACAACATGGATTTAGAGCAGGAAGATCCTGTCTGTCACAGTTACTCAGTCACTATGACAAAATCACAGAAGCCCTAGAGGAAAAGCAAAATGCAGATGTCATATACACAGACTTTGCAAAGGCATTTGACAAATGTGATCATGGAGTGATTGCACACAAAATGAGGTCAATGGGAATAACTGGTAAAGTAGGACACTGGATACTCAATTTCCTGTCGAACAGAACACAAGAGTAACAGTCAATCAAATAAAATCAAGTCCAAGCGCAGTTAAAAGCTCTGTACCTCAAGGTACAGAGCTTGCACCACTACTGTTCCTTATTCTCATATCAGATATAGATAAAAATACAAGTCAAAGCTTTGTGTCATCCTTTGCAGATGACACAAAATTCAGCATGAAAATTACCTCGGCTGAAGACATGGAAAAATTACAAGCAGATATCAATAAATTTTCTATTGGGCAGCAGAAAATAACATGTTTAACAGCGATAAATCCCAGGTACTCAGGTACGGCAAAAATGAGGCCCTGAAACATAATACAGGGTATAAAACACAATCGAATCTGCCCATAATAGGTAAACAGCATGTCAAGGATTTGGGAATAATGATATCCGACGATCTAACGTTTAGGGAGCATAACCAAGCAAATATTGCGCCAGCCAGAAAAATGATAGGATGGATTACGAGAACTTTCAAATCTGGGGATCCCCTCACGATGATTGTACTCTTCAAGTCATTGGTGTTGTCCCGTCTCGAGTACTGCTCAGTACTCGCTTCCCCCTTCAGAGCAGGAGAGATTGCTGAAATAGAGGGAATACAGAGAACATATACGGCACGCATAGATGCGATAAAGTACCTAAATTATTGGGATCGTCTCAAAGCTCTCCAAATGTACTCGCTAGAAAGGAGACGAGAGAGATACCAGATAATATACACATGGGAAATACTGGAAGGCCAGGTCCCTTATCTACACAGTAAAATAACAATGTACTGGAGTGAACAATATGGAAGAAAATGCAGAATAGAACCAGTGAAGAGCAGAGGTGCCATAGGCACAGTCAAAGAACACTGTATAAACATCAGAGGTCCGTGGCTGTTCAACGTCCTCCCAGCGACTATAAGAAACATTGTCAGAACAACCATGGACATCTTCAAGAGAAAACTAGACTGTTTTCTAAAAGACGTTCCGGGCCAACCGGGCTGTGGTGGGTATGTGGGCCTGCGGGCCGCTCCAAGCCACAGCCTGGTGGACCAAACACTCACAAGTCAAGCCTGGCCTCGGGCCAGGCTTGGGGAGTAGAACTCCCAGAACCCCTTCAACCCGGTATCATCCAGGTATAGGCCATTGCACCCTGCGCCTCTCTGGGGGGGATCAGGTTCTTGCTCGTGGTCTCCGGTAGGCATAAATAACTCCCGTGACCAATGACCCAAAACTAATGTCGGACATGTTGTTTTGGATAGTTTCAGGGAGGCTCCGGGGCTCACCCAGAAAATGTTTTTTCCTTGTAGTGCACTAAAGTTTCTGGCATAAAATTTTGTCTGGCTGTTATTGACTCACTGGGCCAGTACCTGGTATCACCTTCTTGATACCTGCTTGATAACCAGGTTCTTTATCTCAATCACTGCTTATGGGGGCCTGAAGGCTGAGTGAACAGCTCTCGGGATTCGTAGTCCTAAGGTTCCGGGTTCGATCCCCAGCGGAGGTGGAAACAAACGGGCAGTTTCTTTTACCCTGATGTACCTGTTCACCTAGCAGTAAATAGGTACCTGAAAGTTACAGCTGCTATGGGCTGCTTCCTGGGAATATGTGTAAAAAAGAAGGCCTGGTTGAGGACTGGGCCGCAGGAACACTAAGCCCCGAAATCATCTCAAGATAACCTTTTAACACTTTCGCGCTCTCGGCGCTCAAAAAAAATCAATACCCCAGATGCTTTCGGCACTTCGCGCGCCTACGCGGTAAGACCGAAAAAGTGTACACTCTTTTGACTGTCCTGACAATAATTGAAGGCGCACGTATTTAAATTTGGTGTCACTGTGTTCGCAATGAAATTGTCTATAAAATGCCGCCCAAGCATAAGGAGTATCAACGCCAAATAAAAAACTATGCAGATCACTCGCCGAGAGCGCCAAACAGCAACAAAATGTTTCCACTCTCTTAATAGTTGCGAAGCCTACAGTTGTCCTACATCGCTAATTTTGGTATCATTGGAATCGCAATAAAATTCTCTACACGGACATGTGCATATGAATGTTTAATATAGGTAATTGCCCACCCGCAAGAGTGTGTGAAGTGGAGAGTAGTTAGCCGCGAGCGCACTGGCGAAAACACGAGGGGGAAATCATGCTTGGAAAGTTTATACATTTATACGTTTCCTGACCCTACTTTTCTATGTACGTATTTCTTTTTTATACCAATGTGTTCGCAATAAAATTTTCTATAAGATGAAATGTATAACATTTGTACAAAGCATGTGTAAGAGAAGCGCCAAATATAGAACCACGTCGCTCAGTATGCGTTCGCGGATTAAACGAACTCATTGTTTTCGTTCGTTTGATGTTTGTCATGTTTATACTTGTTGAAACATTTTATAATTTGTATGACAGTGATCGCAGTAAAATTCCCTACACAGACATATACATAACACATACAAATATTTCCCACGTGTTGGATATATCAACGGCTAAAGGGAACCCACTGCCACACGGCCGCCACACCCAGAGCCACACCCACCCGCCACACCCCCAAACATACTTTGTGTTTTTTTTTTTTTACTCATAGAAGTTTGTGATATAATAATCATTCTGGTACCAAAAAATTCGCAAATAAATTCTCTACAAAACGTATATAATATAACTTCTTATAGATGATAAAAAAATTCCAAATAGGTGTACTTACCCTGTCTATGTTGATTGAAGATCAACAGTTGAGCATTTTTTCTTCACTCCACCATCTTCAGGCTTCTGATCCTGAAGTTGCTCATCTGATGTTTCTTAGGTGGAGTGAAGCTGTTGCCGGTGGTTATTTTTTCTCCACCCAAAATATCTTTCTTCGGTGGTACCTTGTGTAGCAAGGCGCAGCGCACAGTGCCACATCACAAGTTTTACATCCATATATCACGTCCCTCCTTTTGCCAGACTTGAAACAAACACGGCATCTTCTTTTTTTAGCCAAGTGCACGAGTTCATGCGTCAACTTGTAGTTGAGACGTTGTTCTGAATCTATAATTCTTGTATTTCTTGGATGCACTGGAGGAATATTGTCTTCTACAGGAACCACCGAACTTGTAGTAGAATCTTCTATGAAATCAGAAACATCAAGTGGTTCTATGTCCTCAATGTCCATTTCAGAATTTGTGGTTGATGAGTGGGCTTGAGGTGTTGAGGTGAACAGAGGACGCCTCGCACCAGATGGGCTTGGGTGTTGAAACTGCTGCGTCAGCAGGAGGAGCTGCGCTGGCATCTATGTCGGGAACATGTGGTATACCACGTGACCGGGTAGGCCAAGATGCCATGTGTTCGGTGAGGGAGAACGGGAATTTCATGGAGAAAAATCTGAGTATCCCCATCCATTTCGGTTAAAAAATGGAATTTATAGAAATATTTTTTCGATGGACGAGAAAAGTAGGCTGTTATGCGGAATCGTAAGAAAAAACGGCGACGAGTTATCTCTAATCTAAAGCGCGAAAGTGTTAAGATGCGTTTAGTGGCTCTTCTTCATTGATCCCACCCCAAGCCAGTGGTAAGTTATCAAGAAGTGGCAGTAACAAGTAACCGTGAAAAATAAAAATGGGCTAAACAATACTAATCTGCACCTTCACCAATATTATAATATCGCTATATACTGTGTACACATGTACACTGCGAATGCCACTTTCACACAGTACACTAATGCAATAGATTCTGCAGTCTTCTATCCCAGTGAGTCGACTCTATCTTCTGTTATACGTCATCCACGTTCAATGGTCCTCACACTGGCGAGTACGCCCTACTCATAACATGAGCCAGTCCTATACTGTAACATCAGTGTCCAAATACCCAACATCTTCTCTCCAGAAACACGCTGGCAGAGGTCTTCAACACGCTGACAGGGGTCACAAATAACACGTTCAGAGGTCTCTACCAACACCCTGGCAGAAGTATCCAGCAGCACGCTAGCAGAAGTATCCAGCAACACGTTAGCAGAACTTCTCAACATATTGCCAGTACAGTATTGTCATCTTGTAGATCCACTTGGCCAATCCCGGGTACATTGGTCCAACCAATAACACTTCAAAGACAAAGCACTGTCTTTACACAGCGGCCACTTGTCCTACTTGGAACAAGTCGGGTGGACTGCCCTGGGTGAACTGCCTTCTAGAGTACAAGACACCCTCCTTGTCACTTCTGTGGAGATAAGTCATTAGCAAGACAGAAAGTATGCCAGGCTAACATAGGATGACAGACTTTCACCGGGAAACAGAAAATATGATTGGGTGCATGCAATAGATGGCGTTGATATAATCACCTCCCTCACCAGAGGGCATTGTCATCGATCTATCACCTAAATGGGTTATGATCAGGAGCATTCCACAGATGGTACTGACCTTGCCACACCTAAAAGCTTTGGGGTTGTGGTGCACTTCCATATATGGCGTCGATATCGCCACGCTTCACTCCAAAGGTGTTGTTAATATCCTCACACCGGCCTTTGATTTATTTGTTTTATTAAGAAGTACATTGAGTTTATAATGTATTATATAAGTAATATATAAACAATGATTACAGTAGTTATAAGGCGTCTGTGTGGTTTTTGTGTTGCCGCTTCTAGGGTTCTCACTGCCATGTATTCTGAGGAATTTTGTTTTTATAAGTTTATTGGTTTATCTGTTAGGAAAATTAATTAATTATGAAGGAATGAAAGATTTTGCCTTTATTCAACAGATTTACAGACTGTGAACATCACTCTCCGAGTGCTGTTCCATCCAATGAGTCTTGAACTTCCCAAGATCTACACTACACTAGGCGTTGATTATGAAGATCGTGTCCTTCCTTCCATCACAAATGAAGTTCTGAAAGCTGTTGTGGTATGTGTTTGTGGTTTTAATGTTTTGCTTCTCTGATAATCACATGACTGTGTACTTAAGAGTACTCTAATCCATGATTATTAATTATATTGCAGTAAAATGACAAAAATATTCATTGCTCATGTTCAACATGGTTTCATAACCTGGTAATGAAGCAAGGCTCGAGTCTCGGTTCATTACTCTGGGTTCACCCCCACCTACCTTGGGTTCACCCCCACCTACCCTGGGTTCACCCCCACCTACCTTGGGTTCACCCCCACCTACCTTGGGTTCACCCCCACCTACCTTGGGTTCACCCCCACCTACCCTGGGTTCACCCCCACCTACCTTGGGTTCACCCCCACCTACCTTGGGTTCACCCCCACCTACCTTGGGTTCACCCCCACCTACCTTGGGTTCACCCCCACCTACCTTGGGTTCACCCCCACCTACCTTGGGTTCACCCCCACCTACCTTGGGTTCACCCCCACCTACCTTGGGTTCACCCCCACCTACCTTGGGTTCACCCCCACCTACCTTGGGTTCACCCCCACCTACCTTGGGTTCACTCCCACCTACCCTGGGTTCACCCTTACATCCATACACCCTGGGGTTCACCTCCACATACCCTGGGTTCACCCTCACGTCCATACACCCTGGGTTCACCCCCACCTCTGTATACCCTGGGGTTCACCCTCGCGTCCATGTACCCTGGGTTCACCCCACCTCCACGTACCCCCTTACCACCCCTGCCACCAAATACCCCTTATTATTTCCACCACCAAATATCTCCCTCCCCCCCTCCCCCATCAGTCTCATCTCCAAATATCCCCTATTATCCCCACTATTAAATATTCCCCCCCCCCCCCCCCAATCGTCCCCCACCACCAAATTCCCCCATCATCCCCACCCCCAAATACCTCTCCATCATCCCCCACCACCAAATACCTCTCCATCATCCCCCACCACCAAATACCTCTCCATCATCCCCCACCACCAAATACCTCTCCATCATCCCCCACCACCAAATACCTCTCCATCATCCCCCACCACCAAATACCTCCCCATCGTCCCCCACCACCAAATACCTCCCCATCGTCCCCCACCACCAAATACCTCTCCATTGTCCCCCACCACCAAATACCTCTCCATCGTCCCCCACCACCAAATACCTCTCCATCGTCCCCCACCGCCAAATACCTCCCCATCGTCCCCCACCGCCAAATACCTCCCCATCGTCCCCCACCGCCAAATACCTCCCCATCGTCCCCCACCGCCAAATACCTCTCCATCGTCCCCCACTGCCAAATACCTCCCCATCGTCCCCCACCGCCAAATACCTCCCCATCGTCCCCCACCGCCAAATACCTCCCCATCATCCCCCACCGCCAAATACCTCCCCATCGTCCCCCACCGCCAAATACCTCCCCATCGTCCCCCACCGCCAAATACCTCCCCATCATCCCCCACCCCCAAATACCTCCCCATCGTCCCCCACCACCAAATAGACTTGTGGTGTCAGCTTCAGAGTCAGCGGCCGGATCCTTGATGCCATCCTCTTTGGCCAGTAGGCTCGGTGCTCACTGCACTGGGGGGGTCTGGTTCTCTAAGTTTGCGTTGGCCCTTTTATAGGCCACTCCTTTGATGGGGAATTGAGGGGGGGACGTGACTGGCTCTGTTTGCCCACGCCTGGTCCCACGATTTGTGGGCTTTTCGGGTTGTTTCGCACGGCCTTCGGTGGCATTGGGCAACCCTGCCTCCTGTGGGTGGTTCTGGTCTGGTGGGACAAGCCTCGTTCCTTTCCATCCATCTTGGAGTGAGTTCTTTTGAGCATGGTCGAAACAACCTCCCGGAGTTCAAGGATTGGTTAGGTTTCATGGGAGTGCGACAGGGTTACCTTGAGGTTACCTTGGGGTGCTTCCGGGGCTTAGCGTCCCCGCGGCTGCTCGCAGCCTGACGTATGAGTCACAGCCTGGTTGATCAGGTATCCTTTGGAGGTGCTTATCCAGTTCTCTCTTGAACACTGTGAGGGGGTTTGCCAGTTATGTCCCTTGTGTGTAGCGGAACCGTGTTGAACAGTCTCGGGCCTCTGATGTTGATAGAGTTCTCTCTCAGAGTACCTGTTGCAGCTCTGCTTTTTAACGGGGGTATTCTGCACATCCTGCCATGTCTTTTGGTCTCATGTAATGTTATTTGTGTGCAGGTTTAGGACCAGCCCTTCTAATATTTTCCACGTGTAAATTATTATGTATCTCTCCCACCTGCGCTCAAGGAAGTACAGATTTAAGCTCTTTAGTCGGTCCCAATAGTTTAGATGTTTTACCGAGTGGATTCTAGCAGTAAAGGATCTCTGCATGCTCTCCAGATCAGCAATTTCTCCAGCTTTGAAAGGGGCTGTCATTGTGCAGCAGTACTCTACTCTAGAGAGCACAAGCGTTTTGAAAAGTATCATCATCGGTATAGCATCTCTAGTGTGAAAAGTTCTTGTTACCCAACCTGTCATTTTTCTTGCAGTTGTGACGGCTACTTTATTGTGTTCTTTAAAGGCAAGGTCTTCCGGCATGAGTACACCCAGATCCTTTACATTGCCTTTTCGTTCTATGTTATGATTTGCCTGAGTTTTGTACGTGGTTTCTGTTTTTATATTTTCATTTTTTCCATAGCGCATGAGCTGGAACTTATCTTCGTTAAACACCCTATTATTTTCTGTAGCCCATAGAAAGACCTGAGCTACATCTGATTGGAGGTTTGCCGTGTCCTCTATGTGGCCTACTCTCATGAAGATCCTAGTGTCATCTGCAAAGGATGATACAGTGCTATAGGTTGTGTTCTTGTCTATGTCCGATATGAGGATGAGAAAAAGTACTGGAACAAGCACAGTACCCTCGGGGACTGAGCTCTTCACGGTTGATGGGCTGGATTTTATTTTATTGACTATTACACATTGGGTTCTGTTAGTCAGGAAATTGTAGATCCATCTGCCTATTTTTCCGGTAATTCCTTTTGAACTCATTTTATGTGCAATAACACCATGGTCACATTTATCAAAAGCTTTTGCGAAATCTGTGTAAATTACATCCTCGTTTTGTTTGTCTTCCATAGCATCTAATGCCATATCATAGTGGTCCAGCAACTGCAACAGGCAAGAGCGCCCTGTTCTGAAACCATGTTGTCCGGGGTTATGGAGGTGCTGGGATTCCATGTATTTTGTGATCTTACTTCTTAGCACTCTCAAAAAATTTTGTGATGTGCGATGTTAGTGCTATCGGTCTGTAATTTTTTGCCTCTGCCTTATTTCCTCCTTTATGGAGTGGTGCTATCTCTGCTGTTTTTAGTATATCAGGGATAACGCCAGTATCTAGGCTTTGTCTCCACAGAATGTGGAGGGCCTGCGATAGTGGTTTTTTACAGTTCTTGATGAATATGGAGTTCCAAGAATCCGGGCCTGGTGCAGAGTGCATAGGCATACTGTTTATGGCTTCTTCAAAATCCAGTGGGGATAGGGGGATGTCTGATATATGATACCTGGTTGATGGGGTTCTGAGAGTTCTTCTACTCCCCAAGCCCGGCCCGAGGCCAGGCTTGACTTGTGAGAGTTTGGTCCACTAGGCTGTTGCGTGGAACGGCCCGCAGGCCCACATACCCACCACAGCCCGGTTGGTCCGGCACTCCTTGGAGGAATAAATCTAGTTTCCTCTTGAAAATGTCCACGGTTGTTCCGGCAATATTTCTTATGCTTGCTGGGAGGACGTTGAACAACCGCGGACCTCTGATGTTTGTACAGTGTTCTCTGATTGTGCCTATGGCACCTCTGCTCTTCACTGGTTCTATTCTGCATTTTCTTCCATATCATTCACTCCAGTACGTTGTTATTTTACTGTGTAGATTTGGTACTTGGCCCTCCAGTATTTTCCAGGTGTATATTATTTGATATCTCTCGTCTTCTTTCTAGTGAGTACATTTGGAGGGCTTTGAGTCGATCCCAATAATTTAGGTGCTTTATTGCGTCTATGCATGCCGTATATGTTCTCTGTATTCCCTCTATTTCAGCAATCTCTCCTGCTCTGAAGGGGGGGAAGTGAGTACTGAGCAGTACTCAAGACGGGACAACACAAGTGACTTGAAGAGTACAACCATTGAGATTGGATCCCTAGATTTGAAAGTTCTCGTAATCCATCCTATCATTTTTCTGGCTGTTGCAATATTTGCTTGGTTATGCTCCTTAAACGTTAGGTCGTCAGACATTATTATTCCCAAATCCTTTACATGCTGTTTTCCTACTATGGGTACATTTGATTGTGTTTTGTACTCTGTATTATGCTTAAGGTCTTCATTTTTACCGTACCTGAGTACCTGGAATTTATCACTGTTAACCCTTAACACTTTCGCGCTTTAGATTATTCATGAGTCGTCACCGTATTTTCTTACGTTTCCGCATAACAGACTACGCCTGTAGTCCATCGAAAAAATATTTGTATAAATTCCATTTTCTAACCGAACTGGATGGGGATACTCTCAGATTTTTCGCCATGAAATTCCCGTTCTCCCTCACCGAACACATGGCATCTCGGCCTACCCGGTCACGTGGTCGGCCCATTGTTTTGTTGACACCACAAGTGCCCACACTGCGCTCCCCTCTCGCGGCAAACGTGACCCGTTTTACGCATTTATTTCCGTTTCGTTTCCGTTCTTGTGTACCTAAAACCAATTCAATACCTTCAACATGGAAGCTGCACCAGGAACAAGCAGTGGAACGCAAAAGAAGGTAGGAAATCTAGGAAAGCAGAAGAGATCGCCATGATTCACGATCTGTATCGTGGGGTCAAGCTCACTCCATCCAAGATTCCCGACGTTGTTGAAGCCTTTTCAGGGTCTTCTGATGATGAATTTGAGGCTGACGAACCTGAAAATGATATGTTATATGAGGTTTCCACAACTGATGATATTTCAAGTGAGAGTGAGGATGAGAGTGAAGAAGAAGCCCCTGCCCCGCCACGCGGAAACCGCACGTGTCCGGTACCAAAGAGGGCTAGGCTGGGTGATGAGTGGAATCGTAGCAATACTCCTCCCATCGTTGATGACTTTACTGCAACCCCTGGCCTAACAATTCCACTACCTGCTACTCCATTGCAGTTTTTACAACTGTTTTTCACTAGAGCAGTGGTTGAATACTTAGCGTATGAAACCAATTTGCATGCCACACACATCATACATCTCATGGCTGACTCGGCAAGAAACACGTGGAAACCAGTGTCGGTGAAAGAAATGGCCCGATATTTGGCCCTGTGCATACTGATGGGCATAGTGAAGATGCCTACAATGAGGATGTACTGGCAGACGAATCAGATGTGGCATTGTCGATTCTTCAACTTGTTTATGTCGTCTGCTCGGTTCGAACACATTTCTAAGTTCTTCCACATGTATAACAAAAAAGGCGTTACAGTGAATAATAGTGACCGACTGATAAAAGTGAGACCACTAATGGACTATTTTTCAGAAAAATTTGCATCTGTATATATCCCCAAAAAAGAATTGAGTCTCAATGAGGGTACAATGGCATGGCGCGGCCGCCTCTCTTTCAAGGTCTACAATCCCAACAAGCCTGATAAATATGGTGTAAAATTTTATATGTTGGCCGAAGGGACATCAGGCTACATACAGTGTGTCCTCACTTGAACGAACTATATGGGGTGAAGCCGATTCGTTCCAGTGCGGAATTCGTTCCATCCGGACGGCCCCAACAACCTTCTTATTTTTTTTTTTTTTAAACATATGCCAGGACACATTAGTTTGTTTCTTTGTTGTGTGGTGCTTCATTATAATATCTTTCATGCTCTTTTGGTGTCAATAATAATCTGAGATGCGAGAATCACCATCCCCCACCCCACTCACACCATCCTCCACCCCACCCACACCATCTCCCACACCACCCACACCATCCCCCACACCACCCACACCATCCCCCACACCACCCACACCATCCCCCACACCACCCACACCATCCCCCACACCACCCACACCATCCCCCACACCACCCACACTATCCCCCACACCATCCCCCACCATCCCCCACCCCACTCACACCATCCTCCACCCCACCCACACCATCTCCCACACCACCCACACCATCCCCCACACCACCCACACCAACCCCCACACCACCCACACCATCCCCCACACCACCCACACCATCCCCCACACCACCCACACCATCCCCCACACCACCCACACTATCCCCCACACCACCCACACCATCCCCCTCCCCACTCACACCATCCCCCACCCCACTCACACCATCCCCCACCCCACTCACACCATCCCCCACACCACCCACACCATCCCCCACACCACCCACACCATCCCCCACACCACCCACACCATCCCCCACACCACCCACACCATCCCCCACACCACCCACACCATCCCCCACACCACCCACACCATCCCCCACACCACCCACACCATCTCCCACACCACCCACACCATCCCCCACACCACCCACACCATCCCCCACACCACCCACACCATCCCCCACACCACCCACACCATCCCCCACACCACCCACACCATCCCCCACACCACCCACACCATCCCCCACACCACCCACACCATCCCCCACACCACCCACACCATCCCCCACACCACCCCCCACACCACCCACACCATCCTCTACACTACCCACACCATCCCCCACACCACCCACACCATCCCCCACACCACTAACACCATTCGCCCCCACCACCCACACTCCCCACACCACCACCCACACACCCCACACCACCACCCACACCATCCCCCACACACCCCACACCACCACCCACACCACCCACATCATCCCCCACACCATCCACACCTTCCCCCACACCACCCAAACCATCCCCCACACCACCCAAACCATCCCCCACACCATCCCCCACACCCCCACACCATCCCCCACACCCCCACACCATCCCCCACACCACCCACACCATCCCCCACACCACCCACACCATCCCCCACACCACCCACACCATCCCCCACACCCCCACACCATCCCCCACACCCCCACACCATCCCCCACACCACCCACACCATCCCCCACACCATCCCCCACACCATCCCCCACACCCCCACACCATCCCCAACACCACTAACACCATTCGCCCCCACCACCCACACACCCCACACCACCACCCACACCATCCCCCACACACCCCACACCACCACCCACACCACCCACATCATCCCCCACACCATCCACACCTTCCCCCACACCACCCATACCATCCCCCACACCCCCACACCATCCCCCACACCACCCACACCATCCCCCACACCACCCACACCATCCCCCACACTCCCACACCATCCCCCACACCCCCCACACCATCCCCCACACCACCCACACCATCCCCCACACCACCCACACCATCCCCCACACCACCCACACCATCCCCCACACCCCCACACCATCCCCAACACCACTAACACCATTCGCCCCCACCACCCACACTCCCCACACCACCACCCACACACCCCACACCACCACCCACACACCCCACACACCCCACACCACCACCCACATCATCCCCCACACACCCCACACCACCCACATCATTCCCCCACACCCAACCACACCACCCACACCCAACCACACCACCCACACCAACCCACCCACACCCAAACCACGCCACACCACCCAAACCATACCACACCACCCAAACCATACCACACCACCCACACCGTGTATTGAAGCAGCAGGCTTGGAAGCGTCTCAACTCGCCCAACAAAAAAAAATGATGGGTTGACAGGTCTCCTCACACCTCCAGGACCCCCCCCTCCCCCAGGTACCCGGCCATACACACCACAATGCCAAGTCAGCTATTGATTTCTTCAGGAAACAATAAAACGTGTTAATGATTAATAATGTATATTAATACACGAAAATTAACATATTTTGGCATAAATATTTTACAGCTAAGATTGAGATTTATAAGAGTATGAATGAGAGGTTTGGCAGCCATGCGTGGTCACCACCCTTCTCTCTCCACTTCCACCTCCCCTGACAACACCTTCCACCACTGACCCCACCTGCCTCTTTCCACCACCTGCCTCCCCTGACACCGCCTGCCTCCCCTGACCCCACCTGCCTCCCCTGACCCCACCTGCCTCCCCTGACCCCGCCTGCCTCCCCTGACCCCACCTGCCTCCCCTGCCTCCCCTGACCCCACCTGCCTCCCCTGACCCCACCTGCCTCCCCTGACCCCACCTGCCTCCCCTGACCCCACCTGCCTCCCCTGACCCCACCTGCCTCCCCTGACCCCACCTGCCTCCCCTGACCCCACCTGCCTCCCCTGACCTCGCCTGCCTCCCCTGACACCGCCTGCCTCCCCTGACCCCACCTTCCTCCCCTGACCTCGCCTGCCTCCCCTGACACCGCCTGCCTCCCCTGACCCCACCTTCCTCCCCTGACACCGCCTGCCTCCCCTGACCCCACCTGCCTCCCCTGACCCCACCTGCCTCCCCTGACCCCGCCTGCCTCCCCTGACCTCGCCTGCCTCCCCTGACACCGCCTGCCTCCCCTGACACCACCTGCCTCCCCTGACACCGCCTGCCTCCCCTGACCCCACCTGCCTCCCCTGACCCCACCTGCCTCCCCTGACCCCACCTGCCTCCCCTGACCCCACCTGCCTCCCCTGACCCCACCTGCCTCCCCTGCCTCCCCTGACCCCACCTGCCTCCCCTGACCCCACCTGCCTCCCCTGACCCCACCTGCCTCCCCTGACCCCACCTGCCTCCCCTGACCCCACCTGCCTCCCCTGACCCCACCTGCCTCCCCTGACCCCACCTGCCTCCCCTGACCCCACCTGCCTCCCCTGACCCCACCTGCCTCCCCTGACACCACCTGCCTCCCCTGACCCCGCCTGCCTCCCCTGACCTCGCCTGCCTCCCCTAACACCGCCTGCCTCCCCTGACCCCACCTTCCTCCCCTGACACCGCCTGCCTCCCCTGACACCGCCTGCCTCCCCTGACCCCACCTGCTTCCCCTGACACCGCCTGCCTCCCCTGACACCGCCTGCCTCCCCTGACCCCCACCTGCCTCCCCTGACACCGCCTGCCTCCCCTGACACCGCCTGCCTCCCCCTGCCACCACCTGCCTCCCCTGACCCCACCTGCCTCCCCTGACCCCGCCTGCCTCCCCTGACCCCGCCTGCCTCCCCTGACCCCACCTGCCTCCCCCTGCCACCACCTGCCTCCCCTGACCCCACCTGCCTCCCCTGACCCCGCCTGCCTCCCCTGACACCGCCTGCCTCCCCTGACACCGCCTGCCTCCCCTGACACCGCCTGCCTCCCCTGACACCGCCTGCCTCCCCTGACACCACCTGCCTCCCCTGACACCACCTGCCTCCCCCTGCCTCCCCTGACCCCGCCTGCCTCCCCTGACACCGCCTGCCTCCCCTGACACCGCCTGCCTCCCCTGACACTGCCTGCCTCCCCTGACCCCGCCTGCCTCCCCTGACCCCACCTGCCTCCCCTGACACCGCCTGCCTCCCCTGACACCACCACAAATGATGCCAGCCACCTCACCAAGGCCTAACGTTCACACGACCTGTGCTTGTTTTATTGGCCTCCTCAAAATTTATTCTAAATAGATATTAGTACAGTACGTAGGCTGTTAGAGGAGGGAGGGAGGGAGGGATCCGGGAAACAACCCCCCCCCCCCCCCAATGGCTCAGGGAGCGACCGGCCGGCCACACAATGCCGGCTGTTATCTACACCCCAATTGTATTAAAAATTCTGTGAAAAGGAAATGTGTTCAAACGGTTTAAAATATGTACTGTATATATTACAATTTTCACCATTATTATTGCTCCAATATGACATTTTTCTAATAAAAAGGCTATTTTCAGTGTAGATAATGCGATAATTAATTTTAAATTGACTCTTGGCATCTGACGACGAGAGGAGAGTGAGTGGTCTCTGTGGTCAGGTGGAGGAAGGAGGGTGGGGGCGGGGGAGCACGTGTTGCCTCCTGACAACAACTCTCTCACCAATGCCCCCCTGACACCATTTTATCACCATTTTTATCACCATTTCTCCCTAGAAACAATGGGTAGGGATAATAAAACACTACATAACTGTTTACACTCTGGCGAATCATAGTTGATGACAGCCAGCTCTGACGCTCGGCCTCGGTGACCGCTTGGACGAACATTCCTCACTTAATCGAACATTTGTATGTTCCACTGAACATTTGGTACCGAATTCAATTTGTTCGGCTCTTCCGGGAATTCGATTGAGCGGGGTTCATTAGTCTGAGGAAGCACTGTATATAAATTTGATGTGTATTGTGGAATTGGAAAAACGACAGTGGAAACCGTGATGGGGTTGATGGCGCCCCTAGTCAACAAGGGTTATCATCTGTATATGGATAACTACTATAACTCGGTAAGCCTAACAGAACAATCACGTGAAGTGGGTGTTTACACATGTGGCACACTTAGACTCCAACGTGGCGCCCCCAAGGATCTGCAACAAGTGGTAAAGGGTAAAATGGCAACCGACACGACCCTATACATGCGTAAGGATAACACCTTTGTTATAGTTTGGAAGAACAAGCGCCCCGTCTCTGTCATCACCAATATCCACAATGCCGACACTACTCAAGCACAGTGCAGGAAACGCGTTCGTAAACGTGACGGGAGAACTGGAGTAGAAATTGTGAAAATAAACAAACCCAAGGCCATAGTGGATTACAATAAGTTCATGAAAGGTGTTGATCATTTTGATCAAATGGTCAAATATTATGAGTTTGCAAGAAAAACGCACAAATGGACAAAGAAGATCACTTTCTATTTTCTGCAAATGGCCATGCACAATGCATACGCATTGTATAACCACTACTCAACAGACACAAAAAAACTAACATTATTAGAGTTTCACGCAGTAGGAATAAAAGCCTTATTGGCGTGGAACAGCGAGGAATGGCCAACAACAACAATTATACCACATGTTCCCGACATAGATGCCAGCGTAGCTCCTCCTGCTGACACGGCAGTTTCAACACCCGGGCCATCTGGTGCGAGGCGTCCTCTGTTCACCTCAACACCTCAACCCAACTCATCAACCACAAATTCTGAAATGGGCATTGAGGACATAGAACCACTTGATGTTTCGGATTTCATAGAAGATTCTACTACAAGTTTGGTGGTTCCTGTAGAAGACAATATTCCTCCAGTGCATCCAAGAAATAGAAGAATTATAGATTCAGAACAGCGTCTCAACTACAAGTTGACGCATAAACAAGTGCACTTGGCTAAAAAAAGAAGATGCCGTGTTTGTTTCAAGTCTGGCATAAGGAGGGACGTGAGATATGGATGTAAAACTTGTGATGTGGCACTGTGCCCTGCGCCTTGCTACACAAGGTACCACCGAAGAAAGATATTTTGGGTGGAGAAAAAATAACCACCGCCAACAGCTTCACTCCATCTAAGAAACATCAGATGAGCAACTTCAGGATCAGAAGCCTGAAGATGGTGGAGTGAAGAAAAAATGCTCAACTGTTGATCTTCAATCAACATAGACAGGGTAAGTACACCTATTTGGAATTTTTTATTATCTATAAGAAGTTATATTATATACGTTTTGTAGAGAATTTATTTGCGAATTTTTTGGTACCAGAATGAATATTATATCACATAAACTTCTATGAGTAAAAAAAAAACACAAAGTATGTTTGGGGGTGTGGCGGGTGGGTGTGGCGGGGGTGTGGCTCTGGGTGTGGCGGCCGTGTGGCAGTGGGTTCCCTTTAGCCGTTGATATATCCAACACGTGGGAAATATTTGTATGTGTTATGTATATGTCTGTGTAGGGAATTTTACTGCGATCACTGTCATACAAATTATAAAATGTTTCAACAAGTATAAACATGACAAACATCAAACGAACGAAAACAATGAGTTCGTTTAATCCGCGAACGCATACTGAGCGACGTGGTTCTATATTTGGCGCTTCTCTTACACATGCTTTGTACAATTGTTATACATTTCATCTTATAGAAAATTTTATTGCGAACACATTGGTATAAAAAAGAAATACGTACATAGAAAAGTAGGGTCAGGAAACGTATAAATGTATAAACTTTCCAAGCATGATTTCCCCCCTGTGTTTTCGCCAGTGCGCTCGCGGCTAACTACTCTCCACTTCCCACACTCTTGCGGGTGGGCAATTACCTTTATTATACATTCATATGCATATGTCCGTGTAGAGAATTTTATTGCGATTCCAATGATACCAAAATTAGCGATGTAGGACAACTGTAGGCTTTGCAACCATTAAGAGAGTGGAAACATTTTGTTGCTGTTTGGCGCTCTCGGCGAGTGATCTGCATAGTTTTTTATTTGGTGTTGATACTCCTTATGCTTGGGCGGCATTTTATAGGTATGATCATATAGACAATTTCATTGCGAACACAGTGATACCAAATTTAAATACGTGCGCCTTTAATTATTGTCAGGACAGTCAAAAGAGTGTACACTTTTTCGGTCTTACCGCGTAGGCGCGCGAAGTGCCGAAAGCATCTGGGGTTTTGTTTTTTGTTTTTTGAGCGCCGAGAGCGCGAAAGTGTTAACATGCTCAGGGTTTAATATCCTGTCATCCCCACAGGCGCATGTCATTTTGAAAAAAAAAAAATATTTTTTCTTCCTAACCTGTTAATTTGTGTTCACTGATCACGGGAAAAATAATAATAAAATCGTACGTGGCATATATTGCCCGCTATAGGGTGGGGAAGTCTGGCAAATTATAGGCGCTGACTCAGCATGCGTCCCAGGCAGTCTGTTGCTCGCCAGCTGTCAGGCCGGAGTTGCCACAAAGAGATAATTACCTAATTATTTCAATGTGTCTGATTGATTTTTCATAGTTTTTTTGCTGTAATATTATTCAATAGTGTTTAGTGTGATATATTTATATAATAAAATGAGTGAATCATCGCTGTACTCAAAAATATGGTGTGCATATTGTTGATTCAATTATGTTCATCAATCAGTGAACAAATACTTTGTCGGTTATTACACTATAAGTACAGGTTATATATATTATGAGTCAAAAAGTAATGAGGAGTGACTGCCGTGTACCAGCCAGCCACTCCCGCCCTCCCTCCAGTCATCTGACTCACCCACATTCTCCTCCCACAATACTGTTTTTTCTATAATTCACTATATACAGATGTTATATATAAGTATCTACATGTTTTGTTCACCATAACTGTACATCTAAGCTTGTATGGTGAGTAAAGGCACAAAGACGTAGGACCTCACACAGTCAGCTGATGGCTGCCGCCCTCAAGTCCAGACGCACTAATATTTCTCCTCCAACAATACTGTGTGGTGTTATTACGCTATATACACACATTATATATAAATATCTACCCGTTTTATTCACCATACTTGTACAAATAAACTGGTATGGTGCCCAAAGACCATCGTGGTAACCAGTAAACAACACCGCCCTCACCAAAATGGTGGCTCCAAACCTTCTCTTGCTGTTTATACCCTCTATACACACGTTATATATAACTATCTACATTTGTGTTCACCATAGCGAACCACTAAGCTGGTATGCTGAGTGCAGTCAATAAAAGGTGGCCCCACAGTCAGAAGACATCGCCACCACCCTCCCTCCCACAGCATTACTCCTCCCTCCATGGTGCACAGCACTAAATATCACCACAATCCTGCTATTATCAGAACCCTGGTCAGTTTTATCACAGTGTGGGGGTCTTCTGTAATAATATCATCGCTACATAATAGCATGATCAAGTATATTTTGCCATTTTTAGGCGATGCTGTGGTCACAAGCTGAACAGCAGTGCTGTTAACTCATGCTGCGTGCGTCAGGCTTGGTTGCTCACTCAATACTGAGGCCAATAACACCCGGGAGTTTGGCCCACGATTTTTTTTAAAAATGGCGTCTGTTTAAAAGAGCCCTGATGAAGGTGTGGTGAACCCCGTGTATCCGCAGGCCGTTTAAATCTTGCGTAGTACTCCAACACATCATATGACGTGATGCGCAGTTGACTGGAACAACGTCCAACACATCATATGACGTGATGCGCACTTTAAGGGTTAAACATCATGTTATTTTCTGATGCCCCAGCCGAAAACTTTATTAATATCAGCTTGAAGTTTTTCAGTGTCTTCAGCCAAGATAATTTTTATACTGATTTTTGTGTCATCTGCAAAGGATGATACGAAGCTGTGACTTGTATTTTTGTCTATATCTGATATGAGAATAAGGAAAAGCAGCGGTGCAAGGACTGTACCCTGAGGTACAGAGCTTTTAACTGCACTTGGACTAGCTTTTACAGTATATTGTTGACCGTTACTCGCCGAGTCCTGTTTGACAGAAAACTGAGTATCCAGCGTCCTACTTTACCGGTTATTCCCATTGACTTCATTTTGTGTGCTATCACGCCATGGTCACATTTATCGAAAGCCTTTGCGAAGTCCGTGTATATTCTTGGACGGATATTCTGGACGAATATGGAGTTCCAAGAATCCGGGCCTGGTTCAGAGTGCCTAGGCATACTGTTTATGACTTCTTCAAAATCCAGTGGGGATAGGGTGACGTCTGATAAATGATTTGATGTTGGTATCATATCCATGAAAAATTCATTTGGGTTATCAATCTTTAGTGTGTTTAATGACTCGCTGAAAACAGTCGTACTGCTTCCACGGTAGCTCGCTCATTTCTTCGTTGTCTTAGGTGAAAGTTCCATCTTCCTTTCGCAGGGGCCCGATACTAGATGTGGTTTTTGATCTTGATTTTGCATAGGAGAAAATATATTTCGGATTTCTCTCTATTTCACTGATGGCCTTTTCCTCTCCTGGGTTTTGTATGATTCTTGTAGCTTGAGTTCAATTGTTTCTATTTCTCTACCTAACCTTCTTCACCGTTCTTGAGATAGGGTGCGACTCAAGTTGTTCCGTGATTCGTTTTCTTCGCCTATATAGGGAACGACGTTCCCGTTCCAATCTGCATCTCTTCCTCTTTTTTCTTAGGGGTATGCGGTTTGAACATATTTCTAGTGCTACTGAGCTTATTTTTTCCAGGCACTGGTTCGGGTTTGCATTTTCTAGCTGATCTTCCCAGTTTATTTCTGTGAAGTCCTGGTTTATTTGCTCCCAGTTTATCTGTTTGTTATTGAAGTTGAATTTGCTGAAATCTCCTCCACCGGGAATCTGGATTGGTTTTGAAGGTCTATTCCCCATGGTTGTCATAACTTCAATTAAGTTGTGATCTGAGTAACAGGTATTTGTAATAATTATGTTCCTGATCAATTCATCATTATTAGTGAAAATGAGGTCCAGTGTGTTCTCCTTCCTAGTTGGTTCTAATATTTGCTGGTTTAAGGCAAACCTGTCGCACATCTGTAGCAGGTCATTTGCATGTGCCTGTTCATTTAGGCTACTTCCTGGTATTCTTTCTGATATTACTGTATTAGCCAGGTGCTTCCATTTCAGGTGCCGTAGGTTGAAGTCCCCAAGCAGGATAATGTTCGGAGCTGGATTTGTGAGGTTTTCCAAGCAGTGTTCTATTTACATTAGTTGGTCTTTAAACTGCTGAGGGTTTGCCTCCGGTGACTTATATACAAGGACAATAACTACATTTAGAATCTCTATTTTGATTATCAGCACTTCCACCATATCATTTGAGGTGTTTAGCAGCTCAGTACAGATGAGTGTGTCTTTGATGTAGAGGCTGACCCCACCCTGAAGCCAGTGTTTCCTATCACATCTGAAAAGATTGTACTCTGAGATCCATATTTCACCATCATGGTAGTCCTTTGTATGGGTTTCTGTTAAGGCTGCAAACACTGCATTTGCCTCATGAAGGAGACCATCTATAAAGTGAACTTTGTTGGATTTGCATGTTTTTATACCCTGGATGTTGGCAAATATAAATGGTGTTATCGTGTTAGTGGAAGAACTGGATGCCTTACTTGGTGATAATATCTGAGGCTCTGGTAAGGAGGCCACTGTGTTTGCGTCCTCTCTAGCATTTGACAGAGTTGGTGGTAGAGTCTGGTCATTTTTAGCCATTCTCCTCCTCTTGCTAAAAAATTATCCCGGTCGATGGAGTAGTGGCTGTTTTCATAGTGGCGGTCTGTCGTTTTTTTTTTTGCCTGGTACCTCTTATATGAAAAGCTGGACATTCAGCATTGACGCACTCTTTCCTGTCCAAAGATTTCTTGCAAATTTCTGGGTGAAAGAATTCACAGCTTTTGGTACATTTACCTGTATTGAGGAGGTTTCTGCACGTTCTAGGGTGATTGTACTTGCATGTTCCATTTGTTCTTCCCGATATCCCATGTTTACAGGTTGCCCATTTGTAATACCAACAGATTGCTGCTTTTGTTGTCCTCCATACCCCCGTGCATTTTTACATGCTTGACTCAGGTTGTGGTGAACCATCTTTGTTTGCTTGGTCTTTGCGTCTTGATCTACTTCGATGACTGGTTGGTGGGGCATGTCAAATCAGCATGAAAATTACCTCTGCTAAAGACATTGAAAAACTACAAGCAGATGTCAACAAAGTTTTCGATTGGGCAGCAGAAAATAACGTGATGTTTAACAGTGATAAATTTCAGGTACTCGGGTACGGCAAAAATGAGGATCTGAAACATAATACAGGGTACAAAACACAATCGAATCTTCCCATAGTAGAAAAACAGCATGTCAAGGATTTGGGAATAATGATGTCCAACGATCTAACGTTTAGGGAGCATAACCAAGCAAATATTGCGTCAGCCAGAAAAATCATCGGATGGATTAAGAGAACTTTCAAATCCAGGGATCCCATCACAATGGTTGTACTCTTCAAGTCACTTGTGTTGTCCCGTCTCGAGTACTGCTCAGTACTCACTTCCCCCTTCAGAGCAGGAGAGATTGCTGAAATAGAGGGAATACAGAGAACATATACGGCACGCATGGACGAGATAAAACACCTAAATTATTGGGATCGTCTCAAAGCTCTCCAAATGTACTCTCTAGAAAGGAGACGAGAGAGAGATACCAAATAATATACACATTGAAAATACTGGAGGGTCAGGTCCCAAATCTACACAGTAAAATAACAACGTACTGGAGTGAACGATATGGAAGAAAATGCAAGATTGAACCAGTGAAGAGCAGAGGTGCCATAGGCACAATCAGAGAGCACTGTATAAACATCAGAGGTCTGCGGTTGTTCAACGTTCTCCCAGCGACTATAAGAAATATTGCCGGAACAACCGTGGACATATTCAAGGGAAAACTGGACGGTTTTCTAAGAGAAGTTCCGGATCAGCCGGGCTGTGGTGGGTATGTGGCCCTGCGGGCCGCTCCAAGCAACAGCCTGGTGGACCAGACTCTGACAAGTCGAGCCTGGCCTCGGGCCGGGATTGGGGAGTAGAAGAGCTCCCAGAACCCCATCAACCAGGTATCAACCAAGGGACCGATGCTGGATGCAGTTTTTGTTCTTGTTTTTGCATACGAGAAAAAGTTTTTTTAGGTTCCTTTCTTTTTCACTTATAACCTTTTGCTCCCTTTGTCTCTTGACTTTAGATCATTTCTATTTCCCTACACAGCCTTATGTTTACCGCACAGCCTTACCACATGTTTCTTAGGGGTATATACCCTCTACATGTTTCTTAGTGGTATATACCCTCTACATGTTTCTTAGTGGTATATACCCTCTACATGTTTCTTAGTGGTATATACCCTCTACATGTTTCTTAGTGGTATATACCCTCTACATGTTTCTTAGTGGTATATACCCTCTACATGTTTCTTAGTGGTATATACCCTCTACATGTTTCTTAGTGGTATATACCCTCTACATGTTTCTTAGTGGTATATACCCTCTACATGTTTCTTAGTGGTATATACCCTCTACATGTTTCTTAGTGGTATATACCCTCTACATGTTTCTTAGTGGTATATGCCCTCTACATGTTTCTTAGTGGTATATGCCCTCTACATGTTTCTTAGTGGTATATACCCTCTAAAGTGGTGTCTGTTGTGAGAGGCCAATCCTCAGTGTCCCACTTCAATAGTGCCCATATTGCCACCTCTTGAAACTGCAGCAACGTTAGTTTCTTTTGATCACTTGTGTAGTTTTTATATAATACAAATGTATTGTGTAGAGCCATTTGAAGAACATAGAACGTTGTCTTCTTTGCCCACTTGTGACATTTTCTGGTAAACTGGTAATATTTTACCATTTGATCAAAGTGATCTACACCTTTCATGTAGCGATTATAGTCACAAATGGCAGTTGGTTTGTTGACTGTTACCTGTTCTACTGAAGATGATCCGTCACGTTTGCGAATTATTTTCCTGCGTTGAACTTGCATGGTGTCTGCATTATGCAAGTTTGTAATGACGGATACCACTCGTTTGTCTTTCCACAGTGTAATATGGGTGTTATCTTTACGGTGAAATATCGTTGTATCCAATGGTATTTTACCTTTGCCTTCAATTGCAGTTCCTTAGGTGTTCCACATGGTAATCTAATGGTGCCACATGTGTAAACCTTGCGTTCACGTAAAGTTTCTGTAAGGCTGACTGAGTTATAATAGTTATCCATGTAGAGATGATAATTTTGTCCATTAGGGGCTCGGTCAAGCCCGTGACTGTCTATTACTGTTTTACCTATTCCACAATATACTTCAAAGTCATATATGTAGCCAGAAATAGATTCCGCAAGCATGTACAGTTTCACTCCATATTTTTCAGGCTTGTTCGGATTACATACCTTGAAAGACAACCAGCCATGCCATCGTGCCTTCATCAAGACTCGGTTGTTTCTGGAGAACGTATATTGCTGCAAATTTTGATTTCAGATAATCCATCACTGCTCGAATTTTGAGCAACCTGTCTGTATTATTTATGGGAATGGCAGTTATTATATGAGTGGAAAAACTTTGCAATATGCTGAAACTGTTTTGACGATATGAAAGTACAGTATTGAAGAAACGGGTGTGCCAAAGCCTGGCTGTCTGCCAGTACATTCTCATTGTTGGTAGCTTGCAAACTCCCATCAACATGGACAGACCTATATATCTAGCCATTTCCTTGACGGTGATTGGCACCCACATCTTCCTTACGCTCTCGCTACCATGCTGCGTGATGTGTGTGGCATACAGGTTCGTTTCATAGGTGAAATATTCAATGAGCGTTCTAGTCAGAAATAATTGAATGAATTGCAGAGCGGTGATGGGGGACGGAATAGTTAGGCCTAGTGTTGCAGTGAAATCATCGACAATTGGTGGAGTATTGTCAGTGGACCAGGGACTAGCAGGATCTGGCTGTGTAGCGCATCCAGGACCTATACGCTTTCGGGTATGAGGTGCCGGGGCAACTGGTTCACTCTCCTCACTATCTTTACTTTCGTCACTAGTAGATACATCGTAAATACCTGTCTCAGAATCCAAATTATCACTGTTGAAGTCACTTGACTCTTCCTCACCTTCTACATCAGACGCAACATCTGATAACTCGTCATATAAGTTGGGTATCTTGGAAGGTGTAAGCTTCACTCGATGGTACTTTTTATACAACATACTTGTCTTTTTTGTATGAATCCTTCCCTTTTTTTGGAGTAACACTGCTTGAACCTTGACCAGGATCCATTGTGGAATGTATATAAAGGTTAGAGAACACACGGGAAGCGATATAAATGCACAAAACCGCATGAGTTGTGGACGCGAGGGGAGAGCGTTCTGGTCACGAGTGATGTCAACAACACACGAGGTCAACGCCTTGTGCCGACGGCCCACGCGGCCAATAGGCCTATCGAGGAGAACGGGAATTTTATGGCGCTCATTTTGAAAGTATCCCCAAGTTGATTGCATAAAAAATTAATTTTATACAAATATTTTTGTAGTGACGCAAGTCAGGTCCAAAGCTATGATTCAAGATAAAAAAAATGGACGAGAGTCATGTCCAAAGAGAGAGAGAGTATTAATTGTGTGGAACATCGCTATTCTAAAAAATGTGAAGCTCATATATGGTGAGACACATTCTTAGATCAACCAAACAGTGTTCGTGTTGTTATTACGCTATATATGCACATTGTATACCACTGTCGGCATTTATATGCACCATAACAAACTAATAAGCAGTTCTGGTGGGTATGGTGATGAAATCAAACACCGCACGGAGCCACAAGATGATGATGCCAGCAATTACATGATGCTAGACAATGCCACCAATATTCTACACATCTCACTATGACTAGCTACAAAACTGCTGTTATCTTCACATTCCTGTCACAAAATCCCGAATATGAAGCAATTTCAACAAGATTATATTGTGAAGGAACGTGAGGTCGTTTCATGATGCGTAGATGCAGGAAACAGTGGCTGGGTGCTATGTCTTTACCTGCTACCGTGAATAACATAACTAACATTGTATTCAATGATATCTGAACATTGTATATAGTCTTTTATCACAGTCAAGATCATCTATGACATGATCAACACAAAATAATTTACTATTTTATTCATCATTACTAAGTGGTGGTGCCCCCCCCCCCCCCCCCTAGCTGCACAGCGGTACTGTGCGCTGCCCCTGCATGCACCAGTCTTGGTTGCTCTCTCAGTACTGAGGCTCTCGCAGCCAACATGGATGCTGACGATTTTTTTTTTTCAAGGTGGCGTCTGTTTGCAGGAGTCCTGAGGCACAGGATGTGTGCCTTGTGTACATGGCCAGTTTTGAATATCTCCCTATAACTAAAAGCGTTTTGCGCTCTTCTTATCAGGCGCCTCAGGGCACACTGTGCAGTGCAGTGGTTATTGCAAAGCTACTGCTTCTGTGACTTCTACTTCCTTGAGACTGGCTCTTAACAACTTGCAAGTTGGTCATGCACTCCCAGTATCTTCTTACAGATGATGTATGTGTTGCCAGTCTAATAATGTACTGTAATTTAATGCTACAATATCTTAATCTACAGCAATTTTGTTTGGTGGGATAGCACCATAGCACTGACCGGCACCATAGGGAGCTGGTCGGCCGAGCGGACAGCACACTGGACTTGTGATCCTGTGGTCCCGGGTTCGATCCCGGGCGCCGGCGAGAAACAATGGGCAGAGTTTCTTTCACTCTATGCCCGTTACCTAGCAGTAAAATAGGTACCTGGGTGTTAGTCAGCTGTCACGGGCTGCTTCCTGGGGGTATAGGCCTGGTCAAGGACCGGGCCACGGGGACACTAAAAAGCTCCGAAATCATCTCAAGATAACCTCAAGATTGGGTGAACTACAACTGTTATCATTACATCTGATGTTTTAGGAATTGTTAGTTTTATTTTGAATTTGTGATTATTCTAATTTTCCAAGGTTATAAATTATTGAGCAGGTAGTTGTTACTTTGGCATTGATACGCGCAGTTTTAAAAACAAATTCCGCAGTCAGTAATTTTATAACGAACTTAATCTTCACATAATATTTTCACAGGCTCGATACGATGCTGGAGAACTCATCACACAACGTGAAAAGGTTTCCCGCAACGTCAGTGAACAACTTACAGAACGCTCTGCACAGTTTGGATTGGTCCTCGATGATATATCTATTGTAAGTTATGAAATAATGCATAAGTATGTAATGAAAATGTATCAAGTAAATTGTTATTGTGCTATACAGTCAACCAAGAGCAGTATTGAGGATTTGCACATAACTGTATTAGAACCATGTGATTGCCTCAAGCTTCCTCTTAACATTGTTCTATAACTTTCCTTGGTGAATGTTCATGCTGAGTTCATTGTTCCAGTGAGAAGTGGATCCTCACTAACCAACGGTGCTGTAATGAATTCCTGGATGTTCCAAACAGCTTGTATTTAGTGCAGATTGTTCAGTGGAGCTAACAAATGTTCATTCTCTGAGGATTATTTGTCCAGGCCTCCACCGAGCCTAGTTGTTGGGATGCCACTTTGTTAGCATCATTTGCTAAAAAAGCAAAATTTCTTAGGCAACAAATCAGCCTCGTCTCGTGCAGGTCATTCTGGGGCGTTCACACTGTAATGAAAGTAATTTGTGAACTGTCATGCTTAATTGTGTGTCAGTATGTCTTCCAGGCTTTATCCGTCACCACTCGATATGCTAGATTTAGTACCATATTTTATGCTTATAAAATAGCCAATTAAGATTGAGAGAGTAATTACCACTTATTGTTTCAGACTCATCTGACATTTGGCAAAGAATTTACTCAGGCTGTTGAGTTGAAGCAGGTGGCTCAGCAGGAGGCAGAGCGAGCCAAGTTCTTGGTTGAAAAGGTTAGTATGGATGTCTACAGTGTGAATACCTAAGATATTCTCAGTATGCAAGAATACACAATATACAAGATATACACAAGTTCTATGTGAGCTATGTCAGTAGTAATTACTGTACCTAAGTAATTACCCGAGTGTAGTTACAGGATGAGAGCTACACTCGTGTTGTCCCATCTTCCCAGCACTCTTTGTCATATAACACTTTGAAATTACTAACGGTTTTGGCCTCCACCCCCTTCTCACCTAACTTGTTTCAACCATCTACCACTCTGTTTACAAAAGTGAATTTTATTATTTCTCCGGCAGCTTTGTTTCGTTAGTTTAAATCTATGACCTCTTGTTCTTGAAATTCCTGGTCTCAGGAAATATTCCCTATCAATTTTATCGATTCCTGTTTCTATTTTGTACACAGTAATCATATTGCCTTTTTCTTCTAACTTCTAGTTTTTACATATTGAATGCCTCTAACCTCTCCTCGTATCTCTTGTCCTTCAGTTCTGGGAGCCACTTAGTGGCATGTCTTTGCACCTTTTCCAGTTTGTTGATGTGCTTCTTTAGATATGGGCACTATGCAACCGCTGCATATTCCAGCTTTGGTCTAACAAAAGTCGTGAACAATTTCTTTAGTATTTTTCCATCCATGTATTTAAAAGCAATTCTGAGGTTAGAAAGTGTAGCATAGGCTCCTTGTACAATGTTCTTTATGTGGTCCTCAGGTGACAGTTTTCTATCTAGAACTACCTCTAGATCCCTTACTTTGTCAGAATTCTTTAAAGATTTCTCACAATTTATAGGTTGTGTGGGGTCTGTTCTCTTATTCCACATTCCATAACATGGCATTTATTCACATTAAATTCCATTTGCCAAGTGGTGCTCCATATACTTATTTTTTCCAGGTCTTCTTGAAGGGCATGATAATCATCTAGGTTTCTAATCTTCCCTATTATCTTAGCATCATCAGCAAACATGTTCATATAATTCTATATTCCATCTGGTAGATCGTTTATGTAGACAGTGAACATTACTGGTGCAAGAACTGAACCCTGTGGTACTTCACTTGTGACATTCCTCCAATCCGATACATTGCCTCTGATTATGGCCCTCATTTTTCTATCAGTTAGGAAATTTTTCATCCATGTTAGAAGCTTACCTGTCACCCCTCCAAAATGTTCCAGTTTCCAGAACAACCTCTTATGTGGAACTCTGTCAAAAGCCTTTTTTAGGTCCAGATAGATGCAGTCAACCCAACCATCTTTCCTGTAAAATCTCTGTGGCTCGATCATAGAAACTGAGTAAATTCGTTACACAGGATCTTCCAGATCGAAAATCATAGTCTGTCTGATGTTATAATATATATCATTTTTCTCCGGGTGTTCTACCCATTTAGTTTTAATTATTTTTTTCTAATATTTTGACTATTACACTTGTCAATGATACAGGTCTATAATTGAGGGATCTTCCCTGCTGCCACATTTGTAGATTGGAGCTATGTTAGCCTTTTTCCACGCATCAGCTACAACTCCTGTACACAGGGATGCCTGAAAAATCAGTTGAAGTGGAATGCTGAGCTCAGGTGCACATTTTCTCAGAACCCATGGTGAAACTCCATCTGGACCAACTGCTTTGTTCTTACTTAGCTCCTTAAGCATTTTTTCCACTTCATCTCTAGACACTTCTATGTTGTTCTCTGGAATTCTTATTGTGTCGGGTTCCCTGAAAATTTCATTTTGTACAAACACACGTTGGAACTTTTCGTTTAATGTTTCACACATTTCCTTTTCATTTTCCGTGAATCTATTTCCCATTTTCAACCTCTGAATACTGTTTTATCCTTTACCTGCAATTTGTTGTTTATGAATTTATAGAATAGACCTGGTTCTGTTTTACATTTGTCCACAATTCCCTTTTTCAAACTTACTTTCTGCCTCTCTCCTCACGCATCTTTGTATCGCTGATATGTTTGGGTGCGTGGCCTCTTCCTATATTGATTCTATTTTTGTCTTTGGGTCTCAAGCCCTCTTGCAATTTCTGTCGAACCAATCCTGTTTCCTAGTTCTGCATCTATGCTTTGGTTTAAATTTTTGTGTGCCTTTATCATATATATCACAAAACTTGACATACATCTCATTTACTTCATGACCTAACAGCAAGTCTTTCCAGTTAAATTCTTTAAAGAAATGTCTGAGTTCCCCATAATGACCTCTCCTGAAATCAGGCTTTTCAACTGCTTCAACCTCATTTTCTTCCAGATTATAATGCATTGCATACTTCATTCCCAAAAAGACATGGTCACTTTTACCCAAGGATGGAGGTACTGAATGTCAAATAGCTCTTCCTCTTTCCTGGCAAATATTAAATCCAGCATGGAGGGAACATTCCCTTTCCTCATCCTCGTAACTTGTTTAACATGTTGAACCATGAATGTTTCCAGGATGAGGTTTACGAATCTACACGTCCAAAAATTCTCGGTTCTAACTTCATATGCCTCCCAGTCTATGGATTTCAAGTTGAAGTCGCCGACTACCAAGTCGTGATCTATCTTCATCAGCTCTCCCTATAATCTCTCTTATTATTGTTATAATACCCCTCTCGTTTATTATCCAGCTCCTCCTCTGATCGTGTGTTGCATGGCGGTGGGCTATATGCATTTATGATTGTTAGTTTATCATCCTGATTGCAGATCTCTAGTATTCACCTAGTTGTGCTTGCATGGGTTGAGCTCTGCTCTTTCGGCCCGCCTCTCGACTATCAATCAACTGTTTCTACTACTACTATTTCCCCCCCCCCATGCCCCACACACACCCAGGAAGCAGCCCGTGACAGCTGACTAACTCCCAGGTACCTATTTACTGCAAATTAAAGTTCAAGTATGTTTATTGAAACAAGAAAGAAATACATTTCAAAGGGATAGAGTAGCTTAGGCTATTTCTACCCCCCATCACCTTCTCACTTAACACTACGTGGGCCGGCGTGCGCACCCCAGCCCACCCCTAGATGGGCTGAGCGTTTCCCGTGAGTGCGCACCCACACTAAAATGTGTGTACTTTTAAGTTTTCTCACCTCAATTCTCGTGCTACATTGTTTATTTCGGGATCAAATTATTTGCAATATATTTCTCTAAAGGAATATATGCATATAAGGTCAAAAGCTCTGCGCACGCCTCGCAGCAAACCCGAAAATCAGCCGAGCGTTACCCGTAAGCGAGCACCTATTGACACACCTGCCCTCAAATGTGTATACAGTACAGTACTCTTTTCAGTTTGATAACATCAATTTTCATGTTAAGTCGTTCATGTTGGTACCAAATTGTTCGCAATAGAATGCTCTAATGGGATATATATGCATATAAGAGCAAATTAAATAACAACATTACCAGTACCATAAGATAAAGTACAGTACTGTACCTGAAAGCCCTCCCTGTAAGCGAGCGTGGGTGTGGGAGCATGGTGCAATACTGGGTTCTGAACTAGTCTTTGTATGCCAGGAATTTCTTTGGCAAAATTTGTTAGTAATTGTCACAACAGTAAAACTAAATGCACGGAAATTTGGTTTAGTACCTGTTTTCACAAGGTACATATTGTAACTGTTCAGCATTGCTACGTCAACAAGGTGGAGAAATCATCTTGGTCCACTTCACTGTTTTACGTACACTACTACCTACACCATCATATCACATTTATCCACCAAATGCATGTTTACGTTGTAGTCCATAACACAGTCTGGCGTGTATATTCTTTGTCTGATGGTTTCGTTCACCTTGCCACTGTCCACCATTGTACCAGTGTGAATTGTGGTCAACATGTTCACTTCATGTCTTTCTTTCCACTGCACTGAAAGCATTCCACAAGTTATTCTTAGCTGGCAATCACCTACTTGAATTAGCATTGTCAAACACTGGTGTTTCCCTTTGTTTTGCCTTTGAAAAGCACGAAGGATTCCTCTATCACCAGCTTCTGAGCTGGTACATAGAAATATCTCTGAACTTTCCAATAAGTTCATTCAGAACGTGCTTCACCCTCCAAAGCCTATCAATACGTGTCTCGTCTTCGTTACTTGCAAAATGAAGATGCCTGAGGATTATCACAAATCTGTCTCAAGACATATACAGTAATTCCCAAACAATGGTGTTGGAACACAATGGTCTTTGCTCCAGTAATGGTTGATTGTGTTTGACACAATGTTTGACCAACATACACAGTACCAAAAACTCGGTACATTTCGCCTACAGTAGTATTTTTCAAACGCTGTAATCGTGAAAAATGTGTTCAACTTCTCACCTGCAGTGAGATCAGCCGCATATTTGTATATTTCCTGAGCAATATGTTCCAAGACCGGCTCATTAAAATATGCTGTAAAGAAGTCCATTTCACACATTTTCTCACCATTATCAGGGAAAAGGCCTGTAATTCCAACATTTGTATCATCAGAGGTAAGAGTTTCTGGAACAAAATCTTCATTATCACTCCACACAAATACACCTGTTGTCTTGCGAGACTCAATAGTGGCACCATGGCGAGGAATCCGTAGACCAGGAGCTGAAGCCCATCTATGCACAGTAGGGCCGAGAACGGATGTTGAGGGAAAATTACTTTAACCCTTGTGTTGCTAAGGGCAATTTGGCCATTGTCACCCACAGGTGCATAACAACAAAAAAATTTGTTCTTCCTAACCTGTTAATTTGTGTTCCCTGACCACAAGAAAAATACAAAAATAAATTTAATGGTACTTACCAATGACATAAATGAGCCGACAATATGAGCAATGACGATGATGCTCGCTCATGCAAGGTGCGTCGTGCGCGGTCTTCAAGCAGCCATAGTTGCCATGAATTTATTTTCGGGGCATTTAGTGTCTAGGCATATTTTATCACAAATATTATTCACTAATTGTGTTACATATAATGTTACTTCATGTTCAATGGTAATAAATGTTGCATACATTGAGTGGCCATGGGGTCCAGATAAAAGCTGCTTTAGCCGAAATCAGAGCCGGTTAACTTGCTGCTGATGTTACACTATCCAGACAGTCAGCTGGATAATCATTGAATTGTCCTGATATGAAAGTAATGGGGCGGGCCGTACTGTATTAATCCTGTCTGGCTGTGGCTGGCTGGCTCGAGGCGCATGGTGGAGGAGGGAATGGGGTGGGCGGGTGGTGCCGGGAGGGTGGTAGGGGAGTGTTGGGAGGGACCACCTGGGTACAGGAATTACCATTAATTTTAGAACAATTCATCATAGCCAAAAACAAAAGAAATTCTAGTAATTTTGTAATAACAAATATACAAGTTTCCTAAAACCAATATGCTCAGGCTGAAGTTTCCTTAAAAAATATTGAGTTTTTCTCCTCCTGGCGGCCAACGTAACGTGCTATAGCTGCCCCAAGTGGACCCATCTAACACTGGTCAACCTATGTGCTCCCATCCCTCGTGTTATACCACAGTGTCGTGCCATTAGTGAAATATTTTTTTAAATAAGTTTTCTGTGGGGAGCCCCTATGGCTCCCCGGAGCTTATCGGGCTAATCTATGTTATATTAGGCCGGGACATAGCTAAGGAGTTCAGACCTACCAGGGACCAGCGTCAGAACCTGGCCCCTTCAGAGAGGTTTCAGGGAGCAATGGCCCTGGAAAACCCCCTTTTGGTTGGGGGTTTTCCTTATCTGCCATCGACCGGGGTTAGGCACCCAGAAAGGTAGGCATAACAAAACAAATCCCACTTGGTAAAAAACTAAAACATAAAAGCGAACAGAGAGGTAGAAACTCCCTACAATCCCAAGGAAACAAGCAAATATCACACTTTATTGCCGCGCTGATCGTCCGTGCAGCCCTCCCCGCCCCAAGAGGCGGAGGGGGGAGCCCTGGACCTACTGTGCCGGTTGCCTAGCATCAGTTCGTAAGCTAATGTCAACCGGGATAGACGCTTCTCTGGCCTCAGTTTCTTAGGCGGTGTTTGCCTTTTGTGGCGTTCACTGCCGTGTGCTGTGTTGTGCGATGGCCAGGTGGTTATCAGTACCGGGGCTGAATGTGCTATGGGGCTTCCTTCCCTAAGCGCCCTGTGGGTATTGCCCCTGCGTGACAGGGTTATCTTCCCTGGGGCGTTCGGGAACCATTCCCGTAGAGGTTCTTGCTGCTTGGCATTTACCTCACCCTTGGGGCCAGCTGAGGTCTGGGGCCCTTGTTTGGCCCAGGGTAGGGACTGGTATTGTGCTGGTTAGGGTGTCAAGGTGTTGCGCGTCCTGCCACCTAAGCTGCGACCGGTTCCTGTTGCCTCTGGGGACAGTGTACTTTTGCAGTGTTAGACTCAGGCGGTTTCGGGGACTGCCCCGTTCGGGTTGGGGGCAGAGGTTTTCGAGCCTGTTCCTCCTGCCAAGGCTTCTGGGTCTTACCAGCGGCCCTTTCTTGCTGCCTTTCCCATGGACTGTTCCTTTTCTTTAAGGGTGGAGGGCTTGGAGGACTGCTCTGCCCCGGGGCCTCTGTTGTGGGTTCCCGGAGCTGTGGGGGATGCCTGCTAGCAGTTTTGTTTTTTTCTGCACCTGCCTGGGTTTTCTGCTTCTGGGCATAGTTTTTTGTCCATCCAGTCTGCTTGCTTCCCACTTTTGCTGGCGTGTTTTTGTACCTTTTGCGTCGGTCACAGCCCCTCTGTTCTGGTGGCCATTTTCTTCTGCCGGTTTCCCAGCATGGCTACCAGGGCGGCGTTGCGGTTTGTTTACATGTGCCTGGGTGTACGAGCGAGTGTCTTGGATGAGTTTTTTCAGGGGTTTTATTCTCCTGTTGTCGTTTCTTTGCTTTTCTGGTGTTTTCCGCCCGTCTTCTGTTCCTCTGGGAACGTTTGGGTGTTGATTTTTACACCGGGTTTTCTGTTTTCTGTTTTGGGTCTAGGCCCTAGGATTTGGGCTCAGTGTCCCTGTCTGTCTATGCTCCCACACCTTGCCCCTCGGTTTTTGGTCTGTTTTGGCTGTTTCCCTGGGAGTTCTGTCTGGGGCTGTGCTTTGCCTTTGTGGTGTTTCTCCGCCGGCAAATGTGGTGGTTTGGGCTCCCCCGAGTTTGATTCCGGGTTCCTTTGGGTTCTTTGGTTTTGTTCCGGAGGTTTCTTCCTCTTGGGACCCCTTTGTGGGTTCAGGGGGCTTTGTTTCCTCATGTGTGATCCAGTTTTGCCTTCTGGGGTTCCGGGGTCTTCCTGGCTTGCAGGCTGATCTTTTTGGGACTTTGGGTTTTGTTGTCATGGTGGGCCTTTTGATGCAGTTTTGTGCCTTCGCCTGGCCGGCGTGGTGTTCTCTGCCCACTGGCAGAGAACACCGCCTCGGCCAGCGTCTACCCCAATTCTCCCTCGGCTACACAGTTCCTGTGATTATTTAGAGTCTGAGGATATTTTCGGTGATGAGTCAGGAAGGTGACTCTCTTTTTCTAGTTTTAGTGAAGTGGAATCAGAACAGTGTTACAGAGCCTGGTGCCAGTACCAGTGGTGTTACTGGGCGAGATTTTGTCGCGTCAGCAGCGTCTCGGCCAGCCAAGCGCCACCGCATGGAACAACATGTGGCACCAAGAGCCTCATGTTCACGTGCCTCTACCTCACGTGCAGGTAGCGGCCGTACTGTGCGTAGACGGGCTTCAGCTCCTGGTCCACGGGGTGCATCGCTTCCTCGCCGTAGTGCCTCTGCTGCGTCCCCTGCGTCTCGCAGGACACCAGGTGTACTAGTGTGGAGTGATGGTGCTGGTTTTATTCCCCGAATTCCTGCCTTTGACAATAAAGACATTGGGATTACAGATCTTTTCCCTGATAATGGTGGTGATATGAGTGAATGTGATTATTTTACCGCATTCTGTGATGAGCCGCTCATGGAATATATTGTACACCAAACGAACCTTCATACGGCTCATCTCATTAGAAAAGAGATAACAGAATTTTCACGCTTGCAACGTTGGAAAAACACCAATATAGGTGAAATGTATGTGTTTCTTGCAATATGTATGTTGATGTCTGTATGTGGGTGTGGGTATCTGGCTGATGATTGGCCGAAGAGGGTTTCCTGGCTTGTGGGTCTTGACTTTTCCATAGGCATACCCAGGTTTGTATTCCCCAACAACTATGCCAATAGTGACTGCCCAGACAGGTACAAAAGGAGTGTTGTCATCGAAACAGTGTGTCAAACACGCTTTCACAGATTACTGGAGCAAAGATCTGACTATTCCAACACCTTTCTTCAGGAAATATATGTCCAGAGACAGATTTCAGATACTCCTCAGGTGTGTGCATTTTGCAACTAATGAGGACCGGACTGAGGAGGATAGATTTTGGCGAGTGAGGCACTATATGAATGAGGGAATTGGAAAATTCAGAGATTTTTACGTACCAGCACAGAAGCTGGTGATTGACGAATCCCTTATACTATTCAAAGGACGTGTTTCATTCAAACAGTATATTCCCTCAAAACGAAACAGATTTGGCTTGAAATTTTTTATACTGTGTGACTGTGAAACAGGATATGTGTTACACATGATTCTGTATTCAGCTAGCGATGTAGACATTCCCGGTAACGACGAACATGGGTTCTCTGGTAGTGTGGTGATGTCACTGATGGCATCATGGATGAACAAGGGCCACATCCTATACACAGATAATTACTGTACAAGTCCATTGCTAGCTAAGTTCTTGATTGAAAATAGAACCGGGTTGGTTGGCACAGTAAAACCACGAAGAAGGGAAATGCCAGTGTTTGTCGGTGGACTTGCAGTTGGTGAGGGCCAGGTACGGAAATGTGATGAAATTCTCTCAGTACAGTGGAAAGACAAGAGAGAAGTGAACCTGCTGACAACCGTTCATGATGGTACAATGTTGAACAGTGGCAAGGTGCACCATGTAACGAGAGAACCAGTATATAAGCCAGATTGTGTTCTTGACTACAATATCAACATGCGTTTGATTGATAAGGCTGACATCATGATTGGAACTATCGAGTGTGTGCGGAAAACATTGAGGTGGACGAAAAGTGTTTTTTCATCTTGTTGACATGAGCATGTTGAACTGCTATAATTTGTACCTAGTGAAAACTGGACGTAAACCTATTTTCCGTACATTTGCTTTTACACTTTCATCACAGTTATTAGCAAAGTTTGGTCAAGAAGTCTCTGGCATACGAAGACCAATCATGAACCCAGTGTTGCAGCATGATGCAACACCCAGGCTCGCTCACATAGATGCCTTTCAGCAACACAGACTAAAGAATTTGCCAGCAGGTGGAAAGCGTGCAATAGGCCAACGTGCATGCCTAGTATGTAAAACGACGAAACGGAGAGAGCAAAAACGTAAAATGGTGCAAACGTGGTGTGAAGGGTGTGGAGTTGCATTGTGTGCTGTCGACTGCTTCAACGACTACCACACACTCCCAAGACTTCTAAATGTGCAATAATAGTGCAAAAACGTGTACATGGTGCGTGCTAGTGTGTACATATAAAATAATGAACATTGTGATTTACTGTACATAATGCCATAATGGAAAATGTTTGTGTGCGCATGTGTATACTCGATGTGTGCGCAACATATATTGACAATAACTGTCAAGTGACATTATGTGCAACATAATTGGTGACTAATATTGCAAATTATACACGTGTAAACACTGTAAATAATGACGCAAAAATAAATTCGTGGCAACTGTGGCTGCTTGAAGACCGCGCGCGGCGCCGCATGAGCGAACATGCAAACTGTGACGTCATCATCCATATTCTCGGCTCAATTACATCGCAGGTAAGTACAATTGAATTTTTTTTTATTTTCCCGTGATCAGGGAACATGACTTAACAGGTTAGGATTTTTTTTTTTTTTTTTTTTGCGCCTGTGGGTGTCAATCAGTATATAGCCATTTAAGGGTTAACCCTTACACTGCTCAGGGGTCCTTGGGACATTTACACCCCTGTGCGCAAGAAAAAAAATAATTAAAAAAAAATTTTTTCGTCTTCTAAAAATGTTAATTTGTGTCCCCTGAGCACGGAAAAAAAAAAATCGTAGGTGACATATTTTGGGCGCAATTGACCGAGGAAGTCTGGCAAAATGTGGGCGTTGACAGAGCGGTCGTCAGACCCGGTCAGCGTCACCCGCGCTGACAGGTGGGAGTTGCCACAAAGATATTATTACCTAATTGTTTCAATGTCTCCGATTGATTTTTTCTTAGTTTTTTTTGCAGTAATATTATTCAATAGTGTGTATTGTAATATATTTATATAATAAAAGTGGTTAATAATCGCTATACTCAAAAGTATGATGTGCATATTAGTGATTCAATTATTATGTTTATAAAACTATAAACAAATAGTTTTGCTGCTATTACACTCTATACACAGGTTATATATAAGTATTGGCATGTTTTGGTCACCATAACGAACCACTAAGTTGGTATTGAGAGTCGAAAAGCAACGAAGAGATACCGCCACACACCAGCCAGCCACTCGCTGCCACTCCCTCAACACACGCACTAAACTTTCTCCCCCAACAATACCAGTTGTGGTGTTATTACACTATATACAGACGTTATATATAAGTATGTATATATTTTGTTCACCACAACTGTACAGCTAAGCTGATATAGTTAGTTCAGGCACTAAGAGTCGTCGGTATACACAGATGGCGGCTGGCGGCTCCCTCACTCTTTCAAGGTCACACGCACTAAACTTTCTCCCCCAACAATACCTTTTGCAATGTTATTACCCTATATACACATATTATATATAAATATCTACATGTTTTATGCACCGTAACTGTACACCTAAGCTTGTAGTGCGCCCAAAAAGCATAGTGGCCACCCTCTAAACAGCTAGACAAATCGTGCAGACGACATCACCTCCGTCACCCA
This sequence comes from Procambarus clarkii, assembly GCF_040958095.1. Taxonomy (NCBI): domain Eukaryota; kingdom Metazoa; phylum Arthropoda; class Malacostraca; order Decapoda; family Cambaridae; genus Procambarus; species Procambarus clarkii. Next base: position 45,553,054 of record NC_091155.1, read on the forward strand.
TATGGCTCCTCCCAGCATAATCCTTTTGCTGTTATTACACTAATTCACACATTATATATAAGTATCTACATTTGTGTTCACCATAGAGAACCACTGACCTGGTATGGTGAATGCAAACAATAACAGGTGGCCACACAGTCAGTAAACGATGCTGTCTCCCTCCGTCTCTCAGCATCACTCCTCCCACAGCGCTAATTATTACACCAATCCTGCTATTATCACAACCCTGGTTATTTATATCACAGTCATTGGTCATCTGTAATATTGTCATCGCTAAATAATAACAATTATATATTTATTTTGACATTTTTCGGCGATGCTGTGGTCACAAGCTGAACATCAATGCTGTTCGCTCATGCTGCGTGCGCCGGCCTTGGTTGCTCCAACAGTACTGTGCCTCTCACACCTGAGAATATTGCCCACGATTTTTTTTTAAAATGGCATCTGTTTACAAGAACCCTGAGGAAGCTACTGTGAGCCCCGTGTAGCCGCGGGCCATTTGAATCAGGCCTGGCACCCTATGGCGTATATATACGCCATGCGCACCATGGGACATGTTACTCAGGGCGTATATATACGCCATGCGCAGTTTAAGGGTTAATGAACTGTACAGTAATTTTAAGTGTTAATTTTAGTGTTGTGTTAGTATAGGTTACGTAAATTGTTAAGAATTCTTAACTTCAAGATGTGTGGCATCAATCAAGACGACGAACACCAACAAGGTAAGTTGAGGTTTCTAGTTGAATATTTAATAATTATATGTGGCAAGGCAATTCAAATTATGTTGTTTGTAGTATAAAAATACTTGGAAATGGTCACTTTTGGACTCGGAGGTGAAAAAGTACCATTATCCGGAACACGTGAATATCCGGCTGGGGGTTCTTCCCATATAGTCCGGATAATCGAGTGGAGACAGTACTCTAAATAAGTATAAGAACTGTGTGGTCGTGGGTGAATTGGAATAGACACTGGGGCGAGAGGAGGCATGGGTGAGCGTGTAGGCCTCGCCATGGGAGGCAGCTGCATCTCATTTTCACTGTCTGTGCTACTATCATCGGTCTATTGTGTGTAGTCCTTATCAATGTCAGTCATCAAAATCACTTTTCTCACCATCAGAAAATAATTCACTAGTTATTTGCTCCGGAGTAAGAGATTGCGTGCTGCGTGCCCGGGAGGCGTTTGGCCGTGTGTTCTCACGCATATGTGGGGAGAGCAGGATTTTTTTTTTTTACAAAGTGGCAGCTGCTTACTATAGCCCTTGGGCAGCGTATGGGCCCCCTACCCTGCTGGCCATTCAAATCTTGCATTGTGCTCCATCACTTCATGAGACATGATGCGCAATTAATAGCAAGTTACTCAACAACACATATGACGTGTTGCGCAGTTTAAGGGTTAAGATGAGGGGCAATGTTCCTCATTGTCTCCAGGTAGCGCTTGGCTGGACTAGAGACTGCTGACCTGACGAAACATCGTTTTGTAACACCACCCACCTCATTTGAACTAGCGACAGGCGTGGTAACACTATTCTCTGATTCTACATCACTAAAATCAGAAAATGAGTCACCATCCACAGACTCGTCGCCCATAACATCATCATGTTGTACAGTAACACATGAACTGTGTAATGGGGTGCAAAGATGGTGTGGGGTGTGGGCGAGGTGGCACAGGTGAGTGGATTGGCCTGACCCTCGTGGCACCCAAATGTTCACTCTTGCTGTCGGTCGTATCCACATCTGAGGGCTGTGTGTAGTCTTCATCTATGTCAGAGTTGTCAATATCAGGTTCCGCACCCTACTTGAACACCTCCATATGATTTTCTTGTTTGGTCAATGACTGGGAGGCGCAGTGCTTAGCACAGTCAGACACGGGTGTGATGCGCTTGCCATGGTGTCTGGTAACTGTGGTGCCCCTCAATGGTGGTCTATGCTGGATTTTTTCCAAGATGGTATCTGTTTACTATCGCCGCTGGCTAGCATATGGGTGCCCCCTTTACCCAATGGGACATTTAAATCATGCGCGGCACCCTCAATCGTTTATAGATGTGCGCTATTCTGTCACAGTTACTCCCATCGTCTATGTATGTATTGCGCTCTTTAAAAGTCAAGAACTTTTCCTCACACTCCTAGGTAAACACTGCCTCTGCCTCCACCATCACCTTCACTACCATCACCATCATCACCACCATCACCATCTCCAGCATATGCTCATTTCAGCACCTAATCTTATTACAAACCTTATGTGAGATTTGTTGGCTCCGAGGATATTTTCCCAAATTATCTTCATTAAAAAAAAAATTTAAATTTCAGGCTGAGCAAGAGAAAAAGGCAGCAATTATTAGTGCTGATGGTGATGCATCAGCTGCTACGCTGCTAGCCAAGTCATTTGGTGAAGCTGGAGAGGGCCTTGTGGAACTCAGGCGAATTGAAGCTGCTGAGGACATTGCTTACAGGTATGTTTCTGATAGAGGTGCTTTATAATGTCTTTTGAATGATTTGTGTGTGACAGCTGATCTGTAAAAATTTAATATAAAAGTGTTTCCTCACTTCAACGAACTATATGGGGCGAGGCCAATTCGTTCCACCGCGCAATTCATTCTACCCATCAGCCCCAGGCTGTCACCTCTCCATGTGAAAAAAATAGAAGTCCTACATCGAATATAAAAAAAAAAAAATCATAAATTCTATTTGTTATATATTTATCATTTTGAACATGGCACATGTTCAGTAGCACTAGAAATATGCTCAAACTGCATACCCCTAAGAAAAAAGGAGATGCAAATTGGAAAGAGAACGTTGTTCCCTCTAATAGGCGAAGAAAACGAATCACGGAACAACTTGTCGCACCCTATCTCAAGCACTGCTAAGAAGGTTAGGTAGGGAAATAGAAACAATTGAACTAAAGCTACAAGAATCATACAAAACCCAGGAGAGAGAGAGAGAGCAAAAGGCCATCAGTTAAATAGAGAAATCCAAAATACTTTTTCTCCTCCTATGCAAGATAACGATAAAAAAAAAACATCTAGTATCGGGCCCCTGAGAATGGGAGATGGAACTTTCACTGATGACAACAAAGACATGAGTGAGATACTGAGGAAGCAGTACGACTCTGTTCAGCGAACCACTGAAGATTGATAACCCAAATGATTTTTTCATGGATTCCAACATCTAATCACATATCAGACGTCACCTTATCCCCACTGGATTTTGAAGAAGCCATAAACAGTATGCCTATGCATTCTGCACCAGGCCCTAATTCTAGTTTGGGTAGCTGAATGGCTACCCAAACTACTTTTTTGATTACACTGTTGTATTCCACACCAAAAGTTGTCCTGGTATGCCAAATTTCACACCTCTCTGGACACTAGACGTGATTTGATAAAGGGTCAAAGTTGGCCCATTTTACGATATGTACGCATTAACGGGATGAGAGCCCATTGAACATGGGCCTATTATTTAAGAACCAAAGCAGATTGAGCTCTAATATTTTGCACAATTTCATTTGGGGTCTAGGGCTACTTTATTACAAAATTTCATTAGATTTAGAAAGGGTAGAGTAGGAGGCCTTTGGTGAATTCACATGGAATGACCCCATTTAAAAAAAATCGTGGGCAACATTCTTGGGTGTGAGAGCCTCAGTACTGAGTGAGTGAGCAGCAACCAAGTCTGAGAATGCAAGGCTCTCACAACACCTCCAAGATTTCTCCAGGTGTTGGACATGTGAACATGCCTCAGTTCTGCCTGCCTTGTGTTTTTCCCTGGGCACAGTTTGGCTTCAGAGGATGTACTGGTATCTCTGGGGTTCCTCCCATTCGTCGCGCTCACAGTATGGTCCAGGAGTTTGCAGCCGTGTGGCACGTGCTGAGGAGGGTTCAGATTTCACAGGACGCTGTGATTCAGCCTTATTCACACTGTTTCCCCAAGGTTCATTTTCTCAGCCAGGAAAGTTCACTGTGATCCCTGCTTCATTGATGCTAGAATTTTTTGGATTGCTATTCTTCTGGGTTCTTGTAGTTTGGTTCTCCTCGTGGTTCATGTTCAGGGAGTATTCAATGTCCTCACTGATGGTGTGTCCCAGTTCCTTTCCATTTCCATGGAGTGGACTGTCAGTCGCTTCCTTTGTGGCTTTCCCAGACGTTCAGGTGTCCCTATGTGGACCTCTTTGTGTCGGCACAGACTCGTGCCTTCCCTAGTACATGGCGTCATTCTCTGATTGCAAGGATCTCACAATAGATGCCTTTCAGCTGTGGACTGGTTGTGATGGGGTGTTCCTTAACCTCTTTCCACCAATCCAGCTTTGGGTCCTGGCTTGGTTCCAGTCTTACCAGGTTCTCCTTCAGGTTTATAATCATTTGTATGACAGTCAAGTGTCCTTGGTGTCCTGCTGGTGTTTTCCTTTGGTGGCAGCATCAGGTTTCATGGTGTTCTTTTCGCCACTTCCTTTCTTTACGTTGTCAGTCTTCGGTTTGTGCAGGTGGTGCGCTCCATTCATTTTTTACTCGTTCTTGATCAGCGTCTCATGCCGTGTGACGCTGGCAGAGCCGCTGCAGCTTGCAATACTGGGTCAATACTTCCTTGTCCCTGTTTCGCATGCTGTCTCACGTCTTGCTTCACCTCTGGCCTGTTGATGTGCTGCCTGAGCCTGCTTGGTCTTTAGATCATGTTCTTTCCCTTCTTCTCATCAGTTCACAGCGTGCTCTTCAATGCGAAATTACTTCATCAAGGCTTTGATTTTGGTCTACCTCGCCTCCAGTTGTAGGGTTGGGTAACTTCGTGCTCTTTAACAATTCTCCAACAACAGGGCCAAGAGAACAAAACTTCCGGTGGTGGGAGTTTTGTTCTGTTGGCCCTTGTGGGAGGTTTGTTCCTCTGCAGCCGGCTCCTCCTTTTCTGTTGCAAAACGAGTAGGTTGATTTCTGGAGAGATCTTTTGGTGCTTGGTTGGTTCAGCCGAGGGTGCATCATCCGTTACATCCTGTGGTGCCTCTCCACTACTACCTTCATTGTTTACAGTATTTTGTTTGACTTTTAGTAAGCTTTTCCCGATGGTGGCATAAATAAATGCCACTGTTCCCTTTTTGTGTATGGGGAGGCCAGGTCCAGGCACTGGTCCCCAGCAGGATAAATTTTAACTGGTACTTGGCACACTATCAGTGATTGTAGCTTCAGGGAGTCACTTGGGCTTACCCAGAAATTGGAGTTTCCTTACGTTCAGCATTGGTGTTTTAATCTTTAGCTGTATCTTGCACTTGTTACGGGTAGAAGCCCCATTTAGATTCAGCAGTTAAGTTTTGACCATGGTAATAGTGTACATGAATTCACTAGAACACATCCAGTATAGAGAAGGATAATGGTTAATCCCATAAATTAGAAACCTAGCAACCTCCCTTGTAAAGAAATTAAAAGTTTATTATATACATACTGTAGAAAAATTGAATGAATGGTTATATGATTGAAGTATATAAATGGGGTCATATATAAAGTTTAAGTACTGTATACACAAAATAGTATATTAAACAACAGATATAAATTAGATAAATGTAGATCCAGGAAAATCCTCTAGGGAAAAAACTGATTTGTTGATTAATAGAACAAATTACCAACCATCATAATAGTCATGGGATTTGTTAGATTGTTTCAAACCTTAGTTAGACGTGTATATAAGTGAGATTGGTGGATAATAAATAGGAGCTGCCTCACATGGGCCAGTAGGCCTTCTGCTTTGTTATTTGTTTTATTATGTTAAGAGGCCCGGTGACAGCGCACCGAAACTTCTTCAAACACACTCAATTTTTTTGTGGATAATATCTTCAGTGTAAATGCTGCAACTTTTCCTAGTGGATAAACATCATACCATAACAGAAAAAAAATTAAAAAAGAAATAGAAAAAATTCACAATTTCAAATTTTTAATGTTTAACCAATTGTTATTTTATTCCTTATAGTCTCAGAATGGCATATAACGTTCATGTTTCCTATAGCAAAATATTGTTTTAAAGTATAGTTTACTGTAAAAAAAATTTCAATGTTGCCATCCAAATATGTGCAAAATTTATAACTCCAAACGTTATGGCTTTGACTAAACGACAGCAAAAACCCTTACGAACTAAGAGCTTTGCACATGTAAAAATGGTGAGAATCTGTCAGAAACTTAATTTTTGACAGTGTCTCAAAGTTGAAATTCCTGTTTTAGAGATAATTGAAGTTGAAGTTATTGACAGTGAATATGGTAGTTCTAATTAATGAATTTTCTTGTATGTTTTAATAAACATTGCTTGGCATTCATACTCAAATATGTGAAAGTTGTAGGTCAATATGTGTTGAAATGAAGTCAAGAAAAATAAACCCCCCAAAAAAGAATATATAGAGATAACTGTAAAACAGACACTGGGCCCCTTAACTGTCTAACAGTAGGTTAGACATGCAGGTATATATGAATGAGATCGGGTGGATATAAATAGGAGTTGCCTCATATGGGCCAATTGGCCTTGTGCAGTTACCTTCATTCTTATGTTCTTATAATGAAACATATATTGCAGTAACTTAATTATCCATATATAAATGATAAGGGCTCTCATCTGGTCCTCATTCGTCAGTTCAGCCTAAATAGACAGAGAATACATGTAGTTTGAAATCTGTAAATAAATCGGCTAAAAAAAAAAAAGTCACAACTTCTGCCACCTGCGGCTGGTGGCAGTTGTGGTGCCACCTGCGGCTGGTGGCAGTTGTGGTGCCACCTGCGGCTGGTGGCAGTTGTGCCACCAGCGGCTGGTGGCAGTTGTGGTGCCACCGGCCGCAGAAGTTTCGTTGCAACTTCACATTCTTAGTGCAAGGTATGCATTCTCCAAGATGTAGGAGTCACAACAAAATCTACATAGGAGCATAGGAGAGGAAAAAGAAAATGGGGATTGTCAGCTTTTTGTACAAAGGGACATAAGAAATATTGCTATTGGGCAATGTATTTATATTATATACTGTATATAATAAAATACAGCATAATGACATACTAACTCATTATTATATATGAAATCTTGCCCTCCAGATGGCACCAGCTGCATATCCACTTTGTAGACCATCCTTACTACTACTTTTCTTCTTTTGAGCATCAGACAGGTGCCTGCGTCTCTATCCCTGATTGCCAGTAAATAGGTGTTATCGTTATTATCAGTACCGGTGGCCGTCTGTCGCGCGCACATTTATTTTTTTTTAAATTCTTAAAAAAAAATTCATTTTTTAACATATTGGGATGAAATTTGTCATGGCTGATGCCAAATACCAGAGTTTTTTCACTATACTGTATTTTGTATTTGGAAAAATTTCCATCACTGGGTCCCTTAATAAATTAAGTTCATCCTTTCTGGAAACGTGATTTCATCTCCTTTTTTCCCTCAATTGGAAGTGAGAATTGGGATGATAATGATTTCCTTTGATTTTGATGGTAACAACAGAGTAATGTAATCGTAAATACTGACAGTTATTATGTTTCAGGTTGGCGAAGAACCGCAATGTGGCATATCTACCAGGCAACCAGGGCACCCTCTTATCTCTTCCTCAGTGAGATTCTTCAAAGACTTGGGATATATCTTTACACAATCCAGAAGGCAGAGTTGGGAACTATATATAATGTTTGACTTAAATATTCGTCATAATAAAAGTAAAAAAAAAAAAAAAAATCTGCCAATAATTATTGTTCCTGAAGATCCTTAAGAGTTTAAGGAGTTCAAATGATTCATTAGTTTGAAGCAAACTATTTCAAGTCAATATTTTTCATTATATGCTCCCTTGGTACAACAATGTTGTAAAATAAAATTGTAGTTCAAAATATTGTATCTAAGGTATTTACAGTCATCAAAGCTTTCATTCCACATTTACCTTAAAAATAGTGTAATTAAATATACTTGAATTTTGTTGCACTTGAATTTTTCATTCATAAAGAAAATTGAGAGAACTAATAACCAGTGAACATTGTGTGGATGTTTGGGAGACAGTCAGCCAGTAGCTGGAACATGTACTTCCTATCTCTTATGTATAAAGAAATGTTCAAATTGTAATTATCATTTTGTAAAGAAAGGTAAATAACTTTATTTTTTTTTCTTTCCCCAGTGTTAATGTTTACAATATTTTTGTAAACTATAAGTATGGTAGGTATGTTCCAGAGCTTGGAAGATGTGCAATCAAGCACATCTATCATTCAATGGGAAACTGTTTTAAGTAATACAAATCCTATACAAGGGAAAAACAAGAACTGACTTTGGAAGCATATAAAATGTCTGAAACATGTTCCTTTGAGGAAAGCCAGGAAGAGGTTCAACGTAGAAAGAGAACACAGACAACACTACAAAAGAAACATAAAAATTACGGGAATTCTTACGCAGACCCGACTCCCTAAAAAGGAATAATATAAACAGGAAGATTGCAAAGACTGAAACATTCAGCTCAGATTGACATAAGGCAACTAGAACAGACAGCAATTAAAGAAATAAAGAAAAAAACAATTTCTTCACATATGCAATAGCAAAAACCACAGCCAGTATTGGACCTATTCATACAATGAAATGACAAAGAAATTGGTGAAATCCTAAAAAAACAGCATGAGGACATATTTAGCACTAATAAACAGCATGAAATTGGAAGATCCGAACAACTTTATGCGTGACATCCAGACCCCTATAACTGATATTAACAAGAGTGGCAGACTTTGAAAGAGTATGACAACATATCTCGTGCACTAGGCTCCGGATCCAGACTCTTGTAATTCAATATTTATAAAGACATGCAAAGTGCCAGTAACAGGCACCTAGTATAGTGTAGAGGAAGAGCTTTGACACAGGAAGGCGGGTGGGGGGATGCCAGATGTGCTTAAATCAGCAGACATAGCCCCTGTACACAAGGGAGGGAGCAAAGCATTACCAAAGAATTGTACACCAGTTGCACTAACGTCCCACATAAAAGTATTTAAGAGAGCGATCAGGAGTCAGGTCACCAGTTTCATGGAGACCAATGACCTCCATAACCCAGCCCAATATGGATTTAGAGCAGGAAGATCATGCCCCTCTCAGCTACTTGACCACTGACAAAGTCACCGAGGCATAAGAAGAAAAACAATGCAGATGTGGTATACACGGACTTTGCAAAGGCATTCGATAAATGTGATCATGGAGTGATAGCACACAAAATGAGGTCAATGGGAATAACTGGTAAAGTAGGACGGTGGATAATTTTTGTCAAACAGAACACAGAGTAACAATCATATAAAATCGAGTCCAAGCGCAGTTAAAAGCTCTGTACCTCGGGGCACAGTCCTTACACCACTGCTTTTCCTTATTCTTATATCAGATATAGACAAAAATACAAGTGACAGCTTCGTATCATCTTTTGCAGATGACACAAAAATCAACATGAAAATTACCCCTGCTGAAGACATTGAAAAACTACAAGCAGATATTAATAAAGTTTTTGACTGGGCAGTAGAAAATAACAGGATATTTAACAGTGATAAATTTTAGGTACTTGGGTACAGTAAAAATGAGGACCTTAAACATAATACAAGGTACAGACCACAATCGACTTGAGAATGGTCCAGGACGGACCGAAACGTCGTCGTCCCTTCAATTTCTAGAAAGGAGACTAATAATGATGTCTGACAGCCTAACGTTTTGGGAGCATAACCAAGCAAATATTACATCAGCCAGAAAAATGATAGGATGGATTACGAGAACGTTCAAATCCCGGGATCCCATCACAATGGTTGTACTATTCAAATCACTGGTATGTCCTGTATTGAGTACTGCTCAATACTCACTTCCCCCTTTAGAGTAGGAGAGATTGCTGAAATAGGAGGAGTAAAGAGAAAATATATGGCATACATAGACGCGATAAAGCACCTAAATTATTAGGATAGTCTCAAGGCTCTCCAAATGTACTCACTAGAAAGGAGACGAGAGAGATATCAAATAATGTACACTTGAAAAATAATGGAGGGCCAGGTCCCAAATCTACACAGTAAAGTAACAATATACTGGAGTGAACGATATGGAGTAAAATGCAAAATATAATCAGTGAAGAGCAAGGGGGTGTTGTAGGCACAATCAGAGAACACTATAAACATCAGAGGTTCACGGTTGTTCAACCTCATCCCTGCGAGTATAAGAAATATTGCCGGAAAACCGAGGACATCTTCAAGAGAAAACTAGATAGTTTTCTTCAAGAAGTGCCCGACCAACAGGACTGTGGTGGATATGTGGGCCTGCGGGCTGCGCCAAGCAACAATCTGTTGGACCAAGCTCTCACAAGTCAAGCTTGGCCTCGGGCCGGGCTTAAGGAGTTGAAGAATAACCAGAACCCCATCAAGAAGTTAGCCTTACATTATGAATACTTTTATTGTTCCTAGATACCTGGAAGATACCCTTCTAGGGAGTGTGTGGGCTAGCCTACAATCAGTGAACTAGCATAATAAAAAACAAGATGCAGTATTATAATTGTGAGTATGTGACAACATGGGTGTGTGTTAAGTCTCGGAATCATATGGATAGATGCAAAATAAGAAGCTCTGAATGTGTTACATCTGACAACAAAGAAAATGAGAATGGTAAGGAGTTGAGGAAGGTATGGGATACATAAGATTTTTTGTATAATTTGATTATTATGCTATTGCACAAAATGCAAGACAAAAAAAATGGCAAGTGGTGGTGCTGCACATGCACAAAAAGATGAGAAAAACAAAATTCATACGTGTGAAATCAAAATTCAAAATCTCCATTAGTATTGGATCTTTACTTAAACTGAAGGTGCGTACACAGTGGATGACAAAAAATTTGTGAAATCCCAAAGGCCAGTATGAGGCAATGTTTAGCACCCTAATAATCTACTTGAAAGTTGAAGATCCAGACAGCTTCTTTATTTATCTGAAAGCCACTAATACAAGTGGCCTCGACGAGTACAGGAAGCTGGTGGCTTGTCAAAGGTGCATTGATCTTTTCCAGTTGGACTTTTAAAATTTAACATTTTAAATGTTAAAATTTTTGGCATTGACGGCTATGGCGGGTAGGCGCTTCCATGGGTTAATAATCCTGTGAGTGAAGAAGCAGCTCCTGTTCTCAGTTCTACATTGTGAGTTGTTGAGCTTGAAACCGTTGCTTCTTGTTTGTGTTACGTCTGACCTTTTGAAGAAAATGTCCGAATCAACATCCAACAAATTGTTCGGTATTTTAAAAGTTTTAATGAGATCTGCCCTGACATGTCTGGTTTGAAGTGTTGTTAGCCCTGTGGCCCTCAACCATCCCAGATACGAGAGTTGACTTGGCTCTGGAATGATTTTTGTTGCCCGGTGTTGTACTATCTCCAGAACTGCTGTCCTTCTGAAGATGTGGTCTCCATGCTTGTATACAGTAATCCAAATGGGGGGTTCATCAGAGATTTATACAGTTGGATCACTACCTTCTTATCCTTAAAGTCAAAGGTACGCTTGATTATTCCAAGTGTTTGGCCAGCTTTTTTAACTACTGCTCTTACCTGTTCAACAACTTTCAGTGAGTGGTGGATTTTGACTCTAAGGTACTCCATCAATACACACAGACTTCACACTAACGTGATGCATCAAATGAACAAATCCACAAGGGCCGTGACGAGGATTCGAACCTGCTTCCGGGAGCATCCTACCTGTTCGATTAAGGCAGTGTCTGGGATGCTCCCGGATGCAGGTTCGAATCCTCGTCACGGCCCTTGTAGATTTGTTCATTTACTCCATCAATCTGTCCCCGTGGTGAAGTGGTGAAACACTCGCCGGGAAAGTGAGCTGCTTTCCCCAGGCCAAACCAAGCGCTCTCGGATCTTGGATAAATAGTGTCACGACTACCAAGATTTTTGTAGAGTCGTGTGGTCTAGTGGTTAAAGAACCAGGTACGCCAAGGAGCATAGTGCTCCTGTCTGTCTGGGTTCGAATCCTTCTAGGGTGTGGAGTTTTCAGTTACATATTGGCTTGGGGGACCATTCAAGCTTGTTCGCATTTGTGTTGCTCACATGGCTCGTGGATGAATGTAGAAAATAGAGAACTATTAGCTGAATATCAGATAAATGGATTTAAACTATTTCACACAGATAGATATATTAGACGAGGAGGGGGAGTAGCCATATATGTTAGGGACAATTTGAAATGTAGTCTCAAAGAGGGAATCAAAACTGAGCCACACACAGAAACTATTTGGATAGAATTAAACGAAAAAGCAAATAATATTATAATAAGAATTATATATAGGCCACCAAATTAAGACAGAATGGAAGCAAAGCATCTATGGGATGAAATATCTAGAGCATCTAGATCTAACAGTATTTATGTCATGGGTGACTTTAATTTTAGTGGAATAAACTGGGTGAACAAAACAGGGAATAGTGAAGCAGAAGATTTTCTAGAATTAATTGACGATTGCTTTCTTACGCAACACATTAAGGAACCAACGCGGGAAAATAATATTTTAGATTTAGTGTTAACTAACAGGGAAACACAAATTAATGACATCGAAATAGGGAGTGAGCTAGGGAACAGTGATCACAAAGTAATCAGATTTAGCATAGAATGGAATAGACCTGTAGGAGAAAATTCTGTTAAAGTGCCAGATTTTCGAAAAGCTGATTTTAATAGCCTAAGAAATTTTTTGGGTCAAATAGATTGGAAAGTCTTGGGTATGGGGTGTGGGCCGGTCTTGGAGCGAGACATGAACCCAGCGATAGGTGACGTAAAAGGGGATTTCGATGTGGATTTAATATATAACTTATTTAAGAATATTCTAAACAAAGCACAGGAACGTAGTATACCATACAAATTGAATAGATCGAATACTAATGACCCAAAGTGGATAACAAATAATTTAAAGAACCTTATAGGTAAAAAGAGAGCTTGGTACAAAGGGATTAAGAATGGGGAAGTCAGTTTAGAACAGGAATTCATACAACTGGTTAGAAATGTTAAAAAAGAGATTAGGAAAGCAAAAAGAAACTATGAAGTTCGCATAGCAGAGCAAGCAAAGACAAATCCTAAAGGGTTTTTTCAGTTATATCGAACTAAGACTATGGAAAGGATAGGTCCATTAAAATCTGAGACAGGTCAAATAACGGATAATGACAAGGAGATGAGTAGTATTTTTAACAAATATTTTATATATATATTTACTAAAGAAGAACTTAACAATATGCCTTCAGCCGAACAAGTCTATGTGGGTGGGGATGAGGACAGGTTGACTAGTTTAGCAGTTACCAGGGAGGATGTAATTAAACAATTAGAAAAACTAAAACCAAACAAATCCCCAGGGCCGGATGAAGTGTTTGCCAGGGGTGCTTAAAGAATGCAAAGAGGAGCTTTCCGAGCCACTGTCTACCATATTTAATAAATCAATAGAGTCAGGCAGAGTGCCAGAGTCATGGAAGGTAGCTAATGTGGTACCAATTTTTAAAGGAGATAGATCACTTGCGTCAAACTATCGGCCAATTAGCCTAACGTCTATTGTGGGAAGTTACTTGAATCAATAATTGCAAATACAATTCGTCTCCATCTTGAAAACCATAAATTAATAAATGAGTCGCAACATGGTTTTACAAATGGCCGTTCATGTTTAACAAATTTGCTAACTTTTTATTCCAGCATAGTTGAGGCAGTTGATAGTGGTAAGGATTGTGATGTTGTGTACCTTGACTTTAGCAAAGCTTTTGATACAGTGCCACATGAAAGACTAATTAAAAAAATAGAAGCTCATGGTATTGGGGGTGCTATATTAAGTTGGATTAGGGCATATGGCTATTCCAAAGGAAACAGAGAGTTAGTATAAATGGGGTTAAGTCAGAGTGGGATAATGTTGTTAGTGGAGTACCTCAGGGCTCTGTCCTAGGACCTCTGTTGTTTATAATATATATAAATGATTTAGATTCAGGTTTGAGTACCAACATTTGCAAATTTGCCGATGATACGAAAATCGGTAGGGAAATTAATTCGGAGGAGGACTCGCTATCACTTCAAGTTGATCTAGATAGGGTTTTGAAATGGTCAAAGGATTGGCAAATGCAGTTTAATGCTGATAAATGTAAAGTTCTGAGGCTAGGTAATGATGATAGAGTTACAAGATACGAGCTAGATGGTGTTAAGATTGCGAAGTCGGATTGCGAAAGGGATCTGGGAGTTATGATTAGTAAGAATTTAAAACAAAAGGATCAATGCATGAATGTTCGTAATAAGGCGAATAGGACACTGGGATTTATTAATCGAAGCGTTAGTAACAAGACACCTGGTGTGGTTCTTAAGCTATATCTTGCTCTGGTTAGGCCCCATTTAGATTATGCAGTTCAGTTTTGGTCGCCGTATTATAGAATGGATATAAATTCACTTGAACGTGTCCAACGTAGGATGACTAAGTTAATTCCCCAAATTAGAAATCTTTCATATGAAGAAAGATTAACAAAGCTTAAGTTGCATTCACTGGAAAGGCGAAGAGTTAGGGGTGACATGATAGAGGTTTACAAGTGGATGAATGGACATAACAGGGGGGATATTAATAGGGTATTAAAAATATCAACACAAGACAGAACACGAAACAATGGATATAAATTGGATAAGTTTAGATTTAGGAAAGACTTGGGTAAATACTGGTTCAGTAACAGGGTTGTTGATTTGTGGAACCAATTGCGGCGTAATGTGGTGGAGGTGGGGTTCCTCGATTGTTTCAAGCGCGGGTTGGACAAGTATATGAGTGGGATTGGGTGGTTATAAATAGGAGCTGCCTCGTATGGGCCAATAGGCCTTCTGCAGTTGCCTTTGATCTTATTTTCTTATGTGAGTTTTCAGTTGCATATATGCCTGGAGACTGTACATTATATATATATGTACACCCACATATATATATATATATATATATATATATATATATATATATATATATATATATATATATATATGCATATATATATATATATATATATATATATATATATATATATATATATATATATATATATATATATATATATATATATGTATATGTCGTACCTAGTAGCCAGAACGCACTTCTGAGCCTACTATGCAAGGCCCGATTTGCCTAATAAGCCAAGTTTTCATGAATTAATTGTTTTTCGGCTACCTATCCTACCTAACCTAACCTAACCTAACTTTTTCGGCTACCTAACCTAACCTAACCTATAAAGATAGGTTAGGTTAGGTTAGGTAGGGTTGGTTAGGTTCGGTCATATATCTACGTTAATTTTAACTCCAATAAAAAAAAATTTACCTCATACATAATAAAATGGGTAGCTTTATCATTTCATAAGAAAAAAATTAGAGAAAATATATTAATTCAGGAAACCTTGGCTTATTAGGCAAATCGGGCCTTGCATAGTAGGCCGAGAACGACGTTCTGGCTATTAGGTACGACATATATATATATATATATATATATATATATATATATATATATATATATATATATATATATATATATATATATATATATATATATATATATATAATCACGTGTTTATTTTCGTGATATACACACACACATATATATATATATATATATATATATATATATATATATATATATATATATATATATATATATATATGTCGTACCTAGTAGCCAGAACTCACTTTTTGGCCTACTATTCAAGGCCCAATTTGCCTAATAAGCCAAGTTTTCCTGAATTAATATATTTTTTCTAATTTTTTTCTTATGAAATGATAAAGCTACCCATTTCATTATGTATGAAGTCAATTTTTTTTTATTGGAGTTAAAATTAACGTAGATATACGACCGAACCTAACCAACCCTACCTAACCTAACCTAACCTATCTTTATAGGTTAGGTTAGGTTAGGTAGCCGACAAAGTTAGGTTAGGTTTGGTTAGGTAGGTTAGGTAGTCGAAAAACAATTAATTCATGAAAACTTTGCTTATTAGGCAAATTAGGCCTTGCATAGTAGGCTGAGAAGTGCGTTCTGGCTACTAGGTACGACATATATATATATATATATATATATATATATATATATATATATATATATATATATATATATATATATATATATATATATATAACCTAACTAACCTACCTAACCAAACCTAACCTAACTTTGTCGGCTACCTAACCTAACCTAACCTATAAAGATAGGTTAGGTTAGGTTAGGTAGGGTTGGTTAGGTTCGGTCGTATATCTACGTTAATTTTAACTCCAATAAAAAAAATTGACTTCATACATAATGAAATGGGTAGCTTTATCATTTCATAAGAAAAAAATTAGAAAAAATATATTAATTCAGGAAAACTTGGCTTATTAGGCGAATTGGGCCTTGAATAGTAGGCCAAAAAGTGAGTTCTGGCTACTAGGTACGACATATATATATATATATATATATATATATATATATATATATATATATATATATATATATATATGTATGTATGTATGTATGTATGTATGTATGTATGTATGTTGTTGAATATGACCGAAAAGGTAAGATTAATAATTCTAACACGAATCTTCTCAATATTTCTTATGTTTATCTTCACTGTCGGTGGTAATAAAATTATAAATTCTCCGAAATTCATTCTTTAATTGTCTGACGCCTGAACGCGTTTCGTAATTCGTATTACATTTTCAAAAACTTAATTTACACACAAATTCTTCGTACTTATACTCTATTGGATGAGGTGATATGGTACAAATGTTTTGGGTGAGGTGACAAACATAAGACAGAACACAAAACAATGGGTATAAATTGGATAAGTGACCATATGAATGGAAGTAACTGCAGAAGGCCTATTGGCCCATACTTCCTCTTGCTGCTTCCATATTGGTTCGGGGTCTTGAAGTAGGTAGAATATAGTTGTGCATTAATTGGCTGTTGATTGCTATAGTGTTGACTTTTTGATGTGTAGTGCCTCGCTGATGTCAAGCCGCCTGCTATCACTGTACCTATCGATGATTTCTGTGTTGTTTGTTAAGATTTCTCTGGTGATGATCTGGTTGTGGGAAGAGATTATATATTCCTTAATGGAGCCCTGTTGCTTATGCATCGTTAATCGCCTGGAAAGAGACGTTGTTGTCTTGCCTATATACTGAGTTTCTTGGGGCTTACAATACCCAAGTGGGCATTTAAAGGCATAGACGACGTTGGTCTCCTTCAAAGCGTTCCGCTTGGTGTCTGGGGAGTTTTTCATGAGTAGATTGGCTGTTTTTTTTTTTATAATAAAATATCAATTGTATTTTCTGATTTTTGTCTGTAGGGATGACGTTCCTATCAACAATATCTTTCAGGACCCTTTCCTCCGTTTTATGAGCCGTCGAAAAGAGGTTCCTGTAAAATAGTTTAATTGGAGGTACAAGTGTTGTGTTGGTTGACTCTTCAGAAGTTGCATGGCGTTTTACCTTTCTTTTTATGATGTCTTCAACGAAACCGTTAGAGAAGTCGTTGTTGAGTAGGACTTGCCTTACCCTACAGAGTTCTTCATCGACTTCTTTCCATCCTGAGCTGTGGCTTAGAGCACGGTCGACGTAAGCGTTGACAACACTCCTCTTGTACCTGTCTGGGCAGTCACTATTGGCATTGAGGCACATACCTATGTTTGTTTCTTTGGTGTAGACTGCAGTATGGAAGCCTCCGCTCCTTTCCATGACTGTTACATCCAGAAAGGGCAGCTTCCCATTGTTCTCCATCTCGTACGTGAAACTCAACACAGAATTCTGCTCAAATGCCACCTTCAGCTGCTGCAGACATCTGGCATCAGGTACCTGTGTAAAAATGTCGTCAACATACCTGCAGTAAATGGTGAGTCCCAAGTCCATGTCAACTAAGACCCTCTGTTCGATGGTGCCCATGTAGAAGTTCGCAAACAGGATACCTAGGGGAGAACCCATGGCGACCCCATCTACTTGCTTATACATGTGCCCATCTGGCCTCACGAAGGGTGCCTCTTTAGTGTAAACTTGGAGTAGTTTCCTCAGTATGCTTTCTGGCATGTCAAGAGGAGTGCAAGCCGGGTCACGATACACTCTGTCTGCTATCATCCCGATTGTTTCATCCACAGGTACGTTGGTAAATAGTGACTCCACATCCAACGATGCTCTTATCCCCGTGGCCCGTGCTCCGCGCAGTAAGTCGACAAATTCCTTGGGAGACTTCAAGCTGAAAGCACAGGGTACGTAAGGAGTCAGCAACCCGTTGAGTCGCTTAGCCAGTCTGTATGTGGGTGTGGGTATCTGGCTGATGATTGGCCGAAGTGGGTTTTCAGGCTTGTGGGCCTTGACATTTCCATAGGCATTCCAGTGATCTAAGGACACTACAGCCGAATTGAAAACGAAGGTAAACAGATTGATTGAAACTGTGAACGCCAAGAAATCCGGACTCCTGCCAAAAGTTTTTGGGGATAGTTTGCTGATAGTTTGATGCAAGTGATCTATCTCCTTTCTTAAAAACTGGTACCACATTAGCAACCTTCCACGACTCTGGCACTCTGCCTGACTCTAATGATTTATTAAATATGGTAGACAATGGATCGCAAAGCTCCTCTTTGTATTCTTTAAGCACCCTAGCAAGCACTTCATCCGGCCCTGGGAATTTGTTTGGTTTGAGTTTTACTATTTGTTTAATAATATCATCCCTGGTAACTGTTAGACTAGTCAACCTGTCCTCGTCCCCACCCACATAGACTTGTTCGGCTGAAGGCATAGAGTTAAGTTGTTCTTTAGTAAATTCAGAGATAAAAAATTTATTAAAAATACTACTCATCTCTTCGTCATTATCCGTTATCTGACCTGTCTCGGTTTTAAATTGACCTATCTTTTACCTAACCTTTGTTCGATATAACTGAAAACTTTAGGATTTGTCTTTGCTTGGCTTGCTATACAAACTTCACAGTTTCTTTTTGCTCTCCCTATCTCTTTTTTAACATTTCTAACCAGTTGTGCGAATTCGTGTTCTAAACTGGCTTCCCCATTTTCAATCCTTTTGCACCAAGCTCTCTTTCTACCTATAAAGTTTTTCAGATCCTTTGTTATCCATTTCGGGTCATTAGTATTTGATCTATTCAATTTGTAAGGTATATTACTTTCCAGTGCTTTGCTTAGAATGACTGCAGAATACATACACTGGCCCTCAACAATGACAGCCCAGAGTACATACACTGGTCCTCAACAATGACTGCCCAGAGTACATACACTGGTCCTCAACAATGACAGCCCAGAGTACATACACTGGTCCTCAACAATGACAGCCCAGAGTACATACACTGGTCTTCAACAATGACTGCCCAGAGTACATACACTGGTCCTCAACAATGACAGCCTAGAGTACATACACTGGTCCTCAACAATGACAGCCCAGAGTACATACACTGGTCTTCAACAATGACTGCCCAGAGTACATACACTGGTCTTCAACAATGACTGCCCAGAGTACATACACTGGTCCTCAACAATGACAGCCCAGAGTACATACACTGGTCCTCAACAATGACTGCCCAGAGTACATACACTGGTCCTCAACAATGACAGCCCAGAGTACATACACTGGTCCTCAACAATGACAGCCCAGAGTACATACACTGGTCCTCAACAATGACTGCCCAGAGTACATACACTGGCCCTCGACAATGACTGCCCAGAGTACATACACTGGCCCTCAACAATGACAGCCCAGAGTACATACACTGGTCCTCAACAATGACTGCCCAGAGTACATACACTGGTCCTCAACAATGACTGCCCAGAGTACATACACTGGCCCTCAACAATGACTGCCCAGAGTACCTACACTGGTCCTCAACAATGACAGCCCAGAGTACATACACTTGTCCTCAACAATGACAGCCCAGAGTACATACACTTGTCCTCAACAATGACAGCCCAGAGTACATACACTGGTCCTCAACAATGACTGCCCAGAGTACATACACTGGTCCTAAACAATGACAGCCCAGAGTACATACACTGGTCCTCAACAATGACAGCCCAGAGTACATACACTGGTCCTCAACAATGACAGCCCAGAGTACATACACTGGTCCTCAACAATGACAGCCCAGAGTACATACACTGGTCCTCAACAATGACAGCCCAGAGTACATACACTGGTCCTCAACAATGACAGCCCAGAGTACATAAACTGGTCCTCAACAATGACAGCCCAGAGTACATACACTGGTCCTCAACAATGACAGCCCAGAGTACATACACTGGCCCTCAACAATGACTGCCCAGAGTACATAAGTAGTAGGTATGGCAGCGTACAGGGGATTTTTTTTTCTCGGGAAAAATCCTCCATATTCTCTAGGGTTTTTCAGGTAAATTTGGGCAGTCTGTGATTTGGAATTAAGGAATTCTTATGAGGAAAATAATTTCTGAGATTTTAGAAGTTTGTTAAAAGTTCTTATGATGAAAATAATGTCATACCAGTTTGTTAAGAGTTCTTATGGGAGAAATTCATTTTTTTTTCAGAGATCATACCAAGAATAAACAGATATTTAGGCCATATACATTTAAATAGGATTCTTACTTAGAAATTAGTATATGACTATATAACTGAATCCTTACCCTGCCATCTCCCTCCCCCTTTCCTCCCAACCCCCTGCATCTCCTGCTCCTACCTCACACCCCCTCCCCTCCCTACCTCCCGCGTCACCTGTGTTTACTTTACACCGCCAGCCAGACGCCCTGGGTCAAGTCACCTCCGTAATCTTATCTTATCTTCTCCATAATATCTGGACCGTCCCTCTCCTTCATATTGTTCATTCATAGTTCCTTTTCATTAAACTAGTCAGTTTTACACAAATAAACAAAGTCAGTAAGCAAGTTCTAGCTCATGTTCCCCGCCTTAGTCCCCTGTCGTATAATGAATACTAGCAGTCCTAATATTCTAAGGAATATTCTAAGGAAACTACTCCAAGCTTGTACTAAAGAGGCACCCTTCTTGAGCCCGGATGGGCACATGTATAAGCAAGTAGATGGGGTCGCCATGGGTTCTCCCCTAGGTGTCCTGTTTGCAAACTTCTACATGTGTACCATCGAGCAAAAAGTCTTAGTCGACATAAACTTGAAACCGGCCATATACTGCAGGTATGTCGACGACATTTTTACACAGGTACCTGATGTCAGACATCTGCAGGAGCTGAAGGAGGCATTTGAGCAGAGTTCCGTGCTGTGTTTCACTTACGAGATGGAAAAGGATGGGAAGCTGCCCTTTCTAGATGTAACAGTCATGGAAAAGAGCGGAGGTTTCCACACTGCAGTCTACACTAAGGAAACGAACATAGGAATGTGCCTAAAAGCCAACAGCGACTGCCCAGACAGGTACAAGAGGAGTGTTGTTAACGCATATGTCAACCGTGCTCTCAGCCACAGCTCAGAATGGAAGCAAGTCGACGAAGAACTCTGTAGGGTAAGGCAGGTCCTAGTCAACAACGGCTTCTCCAATGGTTTCGTCGAAGACGTCATAAGAAGGAAAGTGAAACGCCATGCAACCTCTGAAGAGACAACTAACACAACACCTATACCCCCTATTAGACTATTTTACAGGAACTTCTTTTCCACAGCTCATAAAACGGAGGAAAGGGTCCTGAAAGATAGTTAATAGAAACGTTATCCCTACAGACAAAAATTAGAGGATACAACTGACGATTTACTATAAAACCAGAAAAACGGCCAGCCTACTCATGAGAAACTCTCCAGACACAAAGCAGAACGCTTTAAAAGAGACCACGTCGTCTATGCCTTCAAATGCCCTCTTGGGGACTGTAAGCTCCAAAAAAACCAGTATATAGGCAAGACAACAACATCTCTTTCTAGGTGTTTAACGATGCATAAGCAACAGGGCTCCATTAAGGAACATATAATCTCTTCCCACAACCAAACCATCGCCAGAGAAATCCTAGTAAACAACACAGAAATCATCGATAGATACAGCGATAGCAGGCGGCTTGACGTTTGCGAGGCACTACACATTAAAAAGTCAACACCAGCAATCAACAGCCAATTAATGCACAACTATATTCTACCCACCTCAAGACTCCGCTCCAATATAGAAGCATCAAGAAATATGGACCAATAGGCTTTCTACAATCACTTCCATTCAATACCCATTGTTTCGTGTTCTGTTTTGTGCTGATGAAATTAATACCCTATTAATGCCACCTCACCCCATCCACCTCACTCAAATGTAGATATAAACAAATCGGAGATGTGTAAGTTCTATTCAGTTGTGTATGTGTAAACTAAAGTCTTTGAAAATGTAATAAGTTTTACGAAACGCGCTCAAGTGTCGCGTCAGACTAGAAATAAAAATAAATTTTGGAGAATTGATTTTTGAATTACCACCAACAGTGAAAAGAAATGTACGAAAGATCGAGAAAATTCGTGTTAGAATTATTAATCTTATTTTTCGGTCATATTTAATAATATATGTCTACAGGAAAGGCTGCTACCAATATATACTAATATATATATATATATATATATATATATATATATATATATATATATATATATATATATATATATATATATAGCCATATATTCCCTTCCATATATATATATATATGGAAGGGAGTACCACCTCTAGCTGGAAGAAGGGGGACCCATAGCCTCGGAGGAAACCACGCATAACGCATTAGAGGGAATGTTTAGATCCCCGCATTAGAGGGAATGTTTAGATCCCATATATATATTAGATATATATATATATATATATATATATATATATATATATATATATATGTATATATATATATATATATATATATATATATATATATATATATATATATATATATATATATATATATATATATATATATTAAAATTTCACCAAACCCGACATGAGACCCACGCCAAATCAAAAACTATGGTGATCGTTAGCTGGGAGCGTCAAACCGCGCTAAAATGTTTATTTATTTATTTATTTATTTATGCATATACAAGAAGGTACATTGGGAATGTGAGGATACATAAAATGGTAATTACTGTCTTGTAAAGCCACTAGTACGCGCAGCGTTTCGGGCAGGACCTTAATCTAAGAAAATTTTAAGTAAGTAAATACTTGCAAAATTTATATAAAAAAAAAATGATAACAGTTATACATGGCAAGAAAAAAAAATGTTTATGATCTTTTCATGTTTATCAACTTCAGAGTTGGTCTACGTCGTTAATTTTGGTATCACTGTGACCGCAATAACTGACATATGATTATAAAATACAAATGATGGGCGCGCCCCACCCGCAAGACCGTGGGAATGTGCCCATGGGTTACCTGTTACCACACTCCCAACTGCACATGTGCTACTCCACTACTGAAAAGTTTATACTCTTCTCATGTTTCTGACCTTCATTTTCGATGTACGTGTTTTATTTTGGTATCAATGTGTTGCCAATGAAATGTTCTATAGGAACATATGTATAACATATCACCAAAGCTAACGTGAGGCCGGCACCAATTAAAGAACTAAGTTGTTTGTTAGCCCTTCACGCCAAACAGCGCGCACATGTTGCTACTCTGTTCAGGTTTATCAAGTCAAAACTTGTTCAACATTGTTTTTTTTTTTTTTTTATCACTGTGATCGCAATAAAATTTCCTTCACAGACATATGCATATAAATTGTACAACGTGGGCGGGCCTCTCCCACAACGACCCCCAAAGTCGTCGAAGCCTTACCCGCTAGAGCCCACACATTGCCACACCCCCGAGCCTACACCCAATACACCACACAAACACATACAGTTTGCTAACACAAGTTTTTGTGCTACATTTTTCATTGTGGTATCAAAATATTCGCAATAAAATGCTCTAAGTAGAAAGACCAATATAAGCAATAACAACCGCAATATATATATATATATATATATATATATATATATATATATATATATATATATATATATATATATATAACTGAAAACTCACACCCCAGAAGTGACTCGAACCCATACTCCCAGAAGCAAAGCAACTGGTATGTACAAGACGCCTTAATCCACTTGACCATCACGACCGGACAAAATGAGGTGATAGCCGAGGCTATATGAACCACCCCACCGCCGGCACTCGGATAGTTATCTTGGGCATAGCATTTTACCAAATCACCTCATTCTTTGGGGAACACGTGAGGAACACAAAGACACGTGAGGTTTGGGGAACACGTGAGGTTTGTGTTCCTCACGTGTTCCCCAAAGAATGAGGTGATTTGGTAAAATGCTATGCCCAAGATAACTATCCGAGTGCCGGCGGTGGGGTGGTTCATATAGCCTCGGCTATCACCTCATTTTGTCCGGTCGTGATGGTCAAGTGGATTAAGGCGTCTTGTACATACCAGTTGCTTTGCTTCTGGGAGTATGGGTTCGAGTCACTTCTGGGGTGTGAGTTTTCAGTTGCATATGTCCTGGGGACCATTCAGGCTTGTTCGCATATATATATATATATATATATATATATATATATATATATATATATATATATATATATATATATATATATATATATATATATATATATATATATATAAGAAATACCAATAACAAAGTATAAAGACTAAAGTCGGCCAAGTTACCCGTGAGCGCGCAAAATCTGTAAAATGTATATACTCGTTTGAGTTTTCTCACCTTATTTCTCGTGCTACATCGTTAGTTTTGGCATCATTGTGTTCGCAATAGAATTCTCTATAGTGGTATATGCATATAAGGTCTAAAAGCCCGGAGTGAGTCCTACAACAGAGCCTAAGGTGGGCCAAGTTACTCGTGAACGAGTACCAGTTGGCACACCTGCAGACTAATGTATATACTCGTTCAGTTTGATAACATTAATTTTCGTGCTGCGTCCTTCAGTTTGGTATCAAATTGTTCGCAATAAAAAGGCGCGTATTTTAAAACTAGTCCCATAATAATAGAACAATAAATAGAATTTTAACAAATATTTTAACTTTTGGACACATTTTGACGCTTATCTCCACAAAATTATTTATATCTCTCCAATGTTCTGACATAAATTTTCATGTTACGTCTTTCATTTTGGTATCAAATTGTGCGCAGTCTGAAGGCGCTCATCTTGAAACCACTCCCACATTGATAGGATAAAATGTAACTTTTTAACAAATATTTTAATGCGTGACGCCGGACGTTCTCGCCAGAGTAGACTCACCAGAAAAGTGAACGACGACGTATTAGTGAGCTGTCGTCGCTAGCACACTAAAGTGTTAACCTAACTTTTCAAATGTTTTGGCACGTTCCCTGACACCTTATATGTCCAACCACTTGGGCTGGACGGTAGAGCGACGATCTCGCGTCATGCAGTTCGGCGTTCAATCCCCGACCGTCCAAGTGGTTGGGCACACTTTCCTTCCCTCCCGTCCCATCCCAAATCTTTATCCTGACCCCTTCCAAGTGCTATATAGTCGTAATGGCTTGGCGCTTTCCCCCCTGATAGTTCCCTAGTTCCCTGACACCTTATGTCTCTGTTCACCTGGTGGTAAATAGTAAGTAATTATCAAAAGAAGGCACAATCGGGAACATGTTTACCCGTAAATAGATATCTAGGAGCAAGGCGACTGTTGTGGATTGCACGCACACACGCACACACATTTTTATTTATAATTTGTTTTTATACAAACAAAACAAATATTTTAAGTTAATTTTATTTATATAAACAAAAGATTACAATAAGTTTTTCAGCGGTCCAACTCGTTGGTGATAATTTTATTAATGCCTACAAAAGTTATCTCCAACCCTGTGAGAAAATCCATGCCCAAGATCATAGTATCTTCGTTGTTGTCAATTAAGGCGTCAACGGTTGATGTCTTCCCAAGAACAGTCAGTTCCATCGGTGCTTGGCGATCAACGGTGAACTTTTCTTCGGCGGCGTTTAGGTATGTGATAGCTTGTGGGGCTTGGTGCACCTGGAGGCCGCACTCTCTGACGATGTCGTCTGTGATATAGGTGTAGGTGCAGCCGGTATCTATTATGCACCTCTTGATCTCTGTTTGGCCCCCAACGGTACAGGGGAGAATAAGGTGATCATTGATGATGTGGCGTCTCTTCTTAGACAGGCTGCGTACCACAAGGGTCGGCTAGCTGGCTGACAGTCTTATGCTGCAGCGGTAATTATTAAGTACATCTAAACCCAGTAAGTTGGAAATCTTGTCCCTTACCAAGATTATTGTATTAATCCTAACATTATCTTCACACACCAATTCTTCCTTCAAAATCCCAACGACTCCATCTGGCCATTGCAGGTGAGGGGGATAGGGTTTAATCTTGTCTCTCAGTCCACAGTCAATGACAGTCTGGAGGGACACGTGTGTGTTACGGGCCCCGGTGTCTATACAGAAGTCGAGGACCTTCTGGCCCAACTTGCAGGGAAGTTGCAGTACATTGTAGTCGTCCTTGAGCAGACGAAGTTCGTGTTCGTGCTCCATCTTGAGAAATTATCTATGTATGGCATCAGTCTCTTGAGCAACAAAACATATACTAGATGTTAACATATATAGTTAGGCGGCCATTAACTCCCGCTTAATATTCTGAGAACCAGGTCTGGCCCTGGCCGATCATTCTATTATGACACCCTTCACCTCCCACAAGCTAAATATCTACAAGAGACAATGTCTGTCTGTGTTTGTCCGGTTGAGGTGGCGGCGCAAGACGCTCGGGGCCTAGTTCTACTGAACTTTGCAGGGTGACTGGTCTGTCTCCAGGGATGGTCACAGGAGGGTCGGGGTCGAACCCCCCCATGCCAACCATCTCTTACATAAAATGACACATGATAATAGTCTGTAATGTGGCTAAATACCAGACTCCACCTACACTGTCATCCAACATGTAATGTTCATGTTAAAGTGTCGAGTTCTCTTATGGAGTTGATTTATTGATGACGAATTTTTGTAGTAAAACACTTAGTGATGAATTGAAGGTGGTGAAGGGTAGGGAAGGTGGTGAAGGGTAGGGAAGGTGGTGAAGGGTAGGGAAGGTGGTGAAGGGTAGGGAAGGTGGTGAAGGGTAGGGAAGGTGGTGAAGGGTGGGGAAGGTGGGGCAGGGTAGGGAAGGTGGTGAAGGGTAGGGAAGGTGGTGAAGGGTAGGGAAGGTGGTGAAGGGTAGGGAAGGTGGGGCAGGGTAGGGAAGGTGGTGAAGGGTAGGGAAGGTGGTGAAGGGTAGGGAAGGTGGTGAAGGGTAGGGAAGGTGGTGAAGGGTAGGGAAGGTGGTGAAGGGTAGGGAAGGTGGTGAAGGGTAGGGAAGGTGGTGAAGGGTGGGGAAGGTGGGGCAGGGTAGGGAAGGTGGTGAAGGGTAGGGAAGGTGGTGAAGGGTAGGGAAGGTGGTGAAGGGTAGGGAAGGTGGTGAAGGGTAGGGAAGGTGGTGAAGGGTAGGGAAGGTGGTGAAGGGTGGGGAAGGTGGGGCAGGGTAGGGAAGGTGGTGAAGGGTAGGGAAGGTGGTGAAGGGTAGGGAAGGTGGTGAAGGGTAGGGAAGGTGGTGAAGGGTAGGGAAGGTGGTGAAGGGTAGGGAAGGTGGTGAAGGGTAGGGAAGGTGGTGAAGGGTGGGGAAGGTGGGGCAGGGTAGGGAAGGTGGTGAAGGGTAGGGAAGGTGGTGAAGGGTAGGGAAGGTGGTGAAGGGTAGGGAAGGTGGTGAAGGGTAGGGAAGGTGGTGAAGGGTAGGGAAGGTGGTGAAGGGTAGGGAAGGTGGTGAAGGGTAGGGAAGGTGGTGAAGGGTAGGGAAGGTGGTGAAGGGTAGGGAAGGTGGTGAAGGGTAGGGAA
Source organism: Procambarus clarkii (assembly GCF_040958095.1). Taxonomy (NCBI): domain Eukaryota; kingdom Metazoa; phylum Arthropoda; class Malacostraca; order Decapoda; family Cambaridae; genus Procambarus; species Procambarus clarkii. The sequence continues at coordinate 45,580,801 of NC_091155.1, forward strand.
GGTGGTGAAGGGTAGGGAAGGTGGTGAAGGGTAGGGAAGGTGGTGAAGGGAAGGGAAGGTGGTGAAGGGTAGGGAAGGTGGTGAAGGGTAGGGAAGGTGGTGAAGGGTAGGGAAGGTGGTGAAGGGTAGGGAAGGTGGTGAAGGGTAGGGAAGGTGGTGAAGGGTAGGGAAGGTGGTGAAGGGTGGGGAAGGTGGGGCAGGGTAGGGAAGGTGGTGAAGGGTAGGGAAGGTGGTGAAGGGTAGGGAAGGTGGTGAAGGGTAGGGAAGGTGGTGAAGGGTAGGGAAGGTGGTGAAGGGTAGGGAAGGTGGTGAAGGGTAGGGAAGGTGGTGAAGGGTAGGGAAGGTGGTGAAGGGTAGGGAAGGTGGTGAAGGGTAGGGAAGGTGGTGAAGGGTAGGGAAGGTGGTGAAGGGTAGGGAAGGTGGTGAAGGGTAGGGAAGGTGGTGAAGGGTAGGGAAGGTGGTGAAGGGTAGGGAAGGTGGTGAAGGGTAGGGAAGGTGGTGAAGGGTAGAGAAGGTGGTGAAGGGTAGGGAAGGTGGTGAAGGGCAGGGAAGGTGGTGAAGGGTAGGGGAGGTGGTGAAGGGTAGGGAAGGTGGTGAAGGGTAGGGAAGGTGGTGAAGGGTAGGGAAGGTGGTGAAGGGTAGAGAAGGTGGTGAAGGGTAGGGAAGGTGGTGAAGGGCAGGGAAGGTGGTGAAGGGTAGGGAAGGTGGTGAAGGGTAGGGAAGGTGGTGAAGGGTAGGGAAGGTGGTGAAGGGTAGGGAAGGTGGTGAAGGGTAGGGAAGGTGGTGAAGGGTAGGGAAGGTGGTGAAGGGTAGGGAAGGTGGTGAAGGGTAGGGAAGGTGGTGAAGGGCAGGGAAGGTGGTGAAGGGTAGGGAAGGTGGGGAAGGGTAGGGAAGGTGGTGAAGGGTAGGGAAGGTGGTGAAGGGTAGGGAAGGTGGTGAAGGGTAGGGAAGGTGGTGAAGGGTAGGGAAGGTGGTGAAGGGTAGGGAAGGTGGTGAAGGGTAGGGAAGGTGGTGAAGGGTAGGGAAGGTGGTGAAGGGTAGGGAAGGTGGTGAAGGGTAGGGAAGGTGGTGAAGGGCAGGGAAGGTGGTGAAGGGTAGGGAAGGTGGGGAAGGGTAGGGAAGGTGGTGAAGGGTAGGGAAGGTGGTGAAGGGTAGGGAAGGTGGTGAAGGGTAGGGAAGGTGGTGAAGGGTAGGGAAGGTGGTGAAGGGTAGGGAAGGTGGTGAAGGGTAGGGAAGGTGGTGAAGGGTAGAGAAGGTGGTGAAGGGTAGGGAAGGTGGTGAAGGGTAGGGAAGGTGGTGAAGGGTAGGGAAGGTGGTGAAGGGTGGGGAAGGTGGTGAAGGGTAGGGAAGGTGGTGAAGGGTAGGGAAGGTGGTGAAGGGTAGGGAAGGTGGTGAAGGGTAGGGAAGGTGGTGAAGGGTAGGGAAGGTGGTGAAGGGTAGGGAAGGTGGTGAAGGGTAGGGAAGGTGGTGAAGGGTAGGGAAGGTGGTGAAGGGTAGGGAAGGTGGTGAAGGGTAGAGAAGGTGGTGAAGGGTAGGGAAGGTGGTGAAGGGTAGGGAAGGTGGTGAAGGGTAGGGAAGGTGGTGAAGGGTGGGGAAGGTGGTGAAGGGTAGGGAAGGTGGTGAAGGGTAGGGAAGGTGGTGAAGGGTAGGGAAGGTGGTGAAGGGTAGGGAAGGTGGTGAAGGGTGGGGAAGGTGGTGAAGGGTAGGGAAGGTGGTGAAGGGCAGGGAAGGTGGTGAAGGGTAGGGAAGGTGGTGAAGGGTAGGGAAGGTGGTGAAGGGTGGGGAAGGTGGTGAAGGGTAGGGAAGGTGGTGAAGGGCAGGGAAGGTGGTGAAGGGTAGGGAAGGTGGTAAAGGGTGGGGAAGGTGGTGAAGGGTAGGGAAGGTGGTGAAGGGTAGGGAAGGTGGTGAAGGGTAGGGAAGGTGGTGAAGGGTGGGGAAGGTGGTGAAGGGTGGGGAAGGTGGTGAAGGGTAGGGAAGGTGGTGAAGGGTAGGGAAGGTGGTGAAGGGTAGGGAAGGTGGTGAAGGGTGGGGAAGGTGGTGAAGGGTGGGGAAGGTGGTGAAGGGTAGGGAAGGTGGTGAAGGGTAGGGAAGGTGGTGAAGGGTAGGGAAGGTGGTGAAGGGTGGGGAAGGTGGTGAAGGGCAGGGAAGGTGGTGAAGGGTAGGGAAGGTGGTGAAGGGTAGGGAAGGTGGTGAAGGGTGGGGAAGGTGATGAAGGGTAGGGAAGGTGGGGAAGGGTAGGGAAGGTGGTGAAGGGTAGGGAAGGTGGTGAAGGGTAGGGAAGGTGGTGAAGGGTAGGGAAGGTGGTGAAGGGTAGGGAAGGTGGTGAAGGGTAGGGAAGGTGGTGAAGGGTAGGGAAGGTGGTGAAGGGTAGGGAAGGTGGTGAAGGGTAGGGAAGGTGGTGAAGGGTAGGGAAGGTGGTGAAGGGTAGGGAAGATGGTGAAGGGTAGGGAAGGTGGGGAAGGGTAGGGAAGGTGGTGAAGGGTAGGGAAGGTGGTGAAGGGTAGGGAAGGTGGTGAAGGGTAGGGAAGGTGGTGAAGGGTAGGGAAGGTGGTGAAGGGTAGGGAAGGTGGTGAAGGGTAGGGAAGGTGGTGAAGGGTAGGGAAGGTGGTGAAGGGTAGGGAAGGTGGTGAAGGGTAGGGAAGGTGGTGAAGGGTAGGGAAGGTGGTGAAGGGTAGGGAAGGTGGTGAAGGGTAGGGAAGGTGGTGAAGGGTAGGGAAGGTGGTGAAGGGTAGGGAAGGTGGTGAAGGGTAGGGAAGATGGTGAAGGGTAGGGAAGGTGGGGAAGGGTAGGGAAGGTGGTGAAGGGTAGGGAAGGTGGTGAAGGGTAGGGAAGGTGGTGAAGGGTAGGGAAGGTGGTGAAGGGTAGGGAAGGTGGTGAAGGGTAGGGAAGGTGGTGAAGGGTAGGGAAGGTGGTGAAGGGTAGGGAAGGTGGTGAAGGGTAGGGAAGGTGGTGAAGGGTAGGGAAGGTGGTGAAGGGTAGGGAAGGTGGTGAAGGGTAGGGAAGGTGGTGAAGGGTAGGGAAGGTGGTGAAGGGTAGGGAAGGTGGTGAAGGGTAGGGAAGGTGGTGAAGGGTAGGGAAGGTGGTGAAGGGTAGGGAAGGTGGTGAAGGGTAGGGAAGGTGGTGAAGGGTAGGGAAGGTGGTGAAGGGTAGGGAAGGTGGTGAAGGGTAGGGAAGGTGGTGAAGGGTAGGGAAGGTGGTGAAGGGTAGGGAAGGTGGTGAAGGGTAGGGAAGGTGGTGAAGGGCAGGGAAGGTGGTGAAGGGTAGGGAAGGTGGTGAAGGGTAGGGAAGGTGGTGAAGGGTAGGGAAGGTGGTGAAGGGTAGGGAAGGTGGTGAAGGGTAGGGAAGGTGGTGAAGGGTAGGGAAGGTGGTGAAGGGTAGGGAAGGTGGTGAAGGGTAGGGAAGGTGGTGAAGGGCAGGGAAGGTGGTGAAGGGTAGGGAAGGTGGGGAAGGTTATGAAGGGTAGGGAAGGTGGTGAAGGGTAGGGAAGGTGGTGAAGGGCAGGGAAGGTGGTGAAGGGTAGGGAAGGTGGTGAAGGGTAGGGAAGGTGGTGAAGGGTAGGGAAGGTGGTGAAGGGTAGGGAAGGTGGTGAAGGGCAGGGAAGGTGGTGAAGGGTAGGGAAGGTGGGGAAGGTTATGAAGGGTAGGGAAGGTGGGGAAGGTTATGAAGGGTAGGGAAGGTGGTGAAGGGTAGGGAAGGTGGTGAAGGGCAGGGAAGGTGGTGAAGGGTAGGGAAGGTGGTGAAGGGTAGGGAAGGTGGTGAAGGGTAGGGAAGGTGGTGAAGGGTAGGGAAGGTTATGAAGGGTAGGGAAGGTGGTGAAGGGTAGGGAAGGTGGTGAAGGGTAGGGAAGGTGGTGAAGGGTAGGGAAGGTGGTGAAGGGCAGGGAAGGTGGTGAAGGGTAGGGAAGGTGGGGAAGGTTATGAAGGGTAGGGAAGGTGGTGAAGGGTAGGGAAGGTGGTGAAGGGCAGGGAAGGTGGTGAAGGGTAGGGAAGGTGGTGAAGGGTAGGGAAGGTGGTGAAGGGTAGGGAAGGTGGTGAAGGGCAGGGAAGGTGGTGAAGGGTAGGGAAGGTGGTGAAGGGTAGGGAAGGTGGTGAAGGGTAGGGAAGGTGGTGAAGGGCAGGGAAGGTGGTGAAGGGTAGGGAAGGTGGTGAAGGGCAGGGAAGATGGTGAAGGGTAGGGAAGGTGGGGAAGGTTATGAAGGGTAGGGAAGGTGGTGAAGGGTAGGGAAGGTGGGGAAGGGTAGGGAAGGTGGTGAAGGGCAGGGAAGATGGTGAAGGGTAGGGAAGGTGGGGAAGGTTATGAAGGGTAGGGAAGGTGGTGAAGGGTAGGGAAGGTGGTGAAGGGTAGGGAAGGTGGTGAAGGGCAGGGAAGATGGTGAAGGGTAGGGAAGGTGGGGAAGGTTATGAAGGGTAGGGAAGGTGGTGAAGGGTAGGGAAGGTGGGGAAGGGTAGGGAAGGTTATGAAGGGTAGGGAAGGTGGTGAAGGGTAGGGAAGGTGGTGAAGGGCAGGGAAGGTGGTGAAGGGTAGGGAAGGTGGGGAAGGTTATGAAGGGTAGGGAAGGTGGTGAAGGGTAGGGAAGGTGGTGAAGGGTAGGGAAGGTGGTGAAGGGCAGGGAAGATGGTGAAGGGTAGGGAAGGTGGGGAAGGTTATGAAGGGTAGAGAAGGTGGTGAAGGGTAGGGAAGGTGGGGAAGGGTAGGGAAGGTTATGAAGGGTAGGGAAGGTGGTGAAGGGTAGGGAAGGTGGTGAAGGGCAGGGAAGGTGGTGAAGGGTAGGGAAGGTGGGGAAGGGTAGGGAAGGTTATGAAGGGTAGGGAAGGTGGTGAAGGGTAGGGAAGGTGGTGAAGGGCAGGGAAGGTGGTGAAGGGTAGGGAAGGTGGGGAAGGTTATGAAGGGTAGGGAAGGTGGTGAAGGGTAGGGAAGGTGGGGAAGGGTAGGGAAGGTTATGAAGGGTAGGGAAGGTGGTGAAGGGTAGGGAAGGTGGTGAAGGGCAGGGAAGGTGGTGAAGGGTAGGGAAGGTGGGGAAGGTTATGAAGGGTAGGGAAGGTGGTGAAAGGTAAGGAATGTGGGGAAGGGTAGGGAAGGTGGGGAAGGGTAGGGAAGGTGGTGAAGGGTAGGGAAGGTGGTGAAGGATAGGGAAGGTGGGGAAGGGTAGGGAAGGTGGTGAGGGGTAGGGAAGGTGGTGAAGGATAGGGAAGGTGGGGAAGGGTAGGGAAGGTGGTGAGGGGTAGGGAAGGTGGTGAAGGGTAGGGAAGGTGGTGAAGGGTAGGAAAGGTGGTGATGGGTAGGGAAGGTGGTGAAGGGTAGGGAAGGTGGTGAGGGGTAGGGAAGGTGGTGAAGGGTAGAGAAGGTGGTGAAGGGTAGGGAAGGTGGGGAATGGTAGGCAAGGTGGTGAAGGGTAGGGAAGGTTGTGAAGGGTAGGGAAGGTGGTGAAGGGTAGAGAAGGTGGTGAAGGGTAGGGAAGGTGGGGAATGGTAGGCAAGGTGGTGAAGGGTAGGGAAGGTGGTGAAGGGTAGGGAAGGTGGGGAATGGTAGGGAAGGTGGTGAAGGGTAGGGAAGGTGGTGAAGGGTAGGGAAGGTGGTGAAGGGTAGGAAAGGTGGTGATAGGTAGGGAAGGTGGTGAAGGGTAGGGAAGGTGGTGAGGGGTAGGGAAGGTGGTGAAGGGTAGAGAAGGTGGTGAAGGGTAGGGAAGGTGGGGAATGGTAGGCAAGGTGGTGAAGGGTAGGGAAGGTGGTGAAGGGTAGGGAAGGTGGTGAAGGGTAGAGAAGGTGGTGAAGGGTAGGGAAGGTGGTGAAGGGTAGAGAAGGTGGTGAAGGGTAGGGAAGGTGGGGAATGGTAGGCAAGGTGGTGAAGGGTAGGGAAGGTGGTGAAGGGTAGGGAAGGTGGTGAAGGGTAGAGAAGGTGGTGAAGGGTAGGGAAGGTGGGGAATGGTAGGCAAGGTGGTGAAGGGTAGGGAAGGTGGTGAAGGGTAGGGAAGGTGGGGAATGGTAGGGAAGGTGGTGAAGGGTAGAGAAGGTGGTGAAGGGTAGGGAAGGTGGGGAATGGTAGGCAAGGTGGTGAAGGGTAGGGAAGGTGGTGAAGGGTAGGGAAGGTAGTGAAAGGTAGGGAAGGTGGGGCAGGGTAGGGAAGGTGGGGCAGGGTAGGGAAAGTGGGGAAGGGTAGGGAAGGTGGTGAAGAGTAGGGAAGGTGAGGCAGGGTAGGGAAGGTGGGGCAGGGTAGGGAAGGTGGTGAAGGGTAGGAAAGGATGGGCAGGGTAGGGAAGGTGGTGAAGGGTAGGGAAGGTGGGGCAGGGTGGGGAAGGTGGGGCTGGGTAGGAAAGGTGGTGAAGGGTAGGGAAGGTGATGAAGGGTAGGGAAGGTGAGGCAGGGTAGGGAAGGTGACGAAGGGTAGGGAAGGTGGTGAAGGGTAGAGAAGGTGGTGAAGGGTAGGGAAGGTGGGGAAGGGTAGGGAAGGTTATGAAGGGTAGGGAAGGTGGTGAAGGGTAGGGAAGGTGGTGAAGGGCAGGGAAGGTGGTGAAGGGTAGGGAAGGTGGTGAAGGGTAGGGAAGGTGGTGAAGGGTAGAGAAGGTGGTGAAGGGTAGGGAAGGTGGGGAATGGTAGGCAAGGTGGTGAAGGGTAGGGAAGGTGGTGAAGGGTAGGGAAGGTGGGGAATGGTAGGGAAGGTGGTGAAGGGTAGGGAAGGTGGTGAAGGGTAGGGAAGGTGGTGAAGGGTAGGAAAGGTGGTGATGGGTAGGGAAGGTGGTGAAGGGTAGGGAAGGTGGTGAGGGGTAGGGAAGGTGGTGAAGGGTAGAGAAGGTGGTGAAGGGTAGGGAAGGTGGGGAATGGTAGGCAAGGTGGTGAAGGGTAGGGAAGGTGGTGAAGGGTAGGGAAGGTGGTGAAGGGTAGAGAAGGTGGTGAAGGGTAGGGAAGGTGGTGAAGGGTAGAGAAGGTGGTGAAGGGTAGGGAAGGTGGGGAATGGTAGGCAAGGTGGTGAAGGGTAGGGAAGGTGATGAAGGGTAGGGAAGGTGGGGAATGGTAGGGAAGGTGGTGAAGGGTAGAGAAGGTGGTGAAGGGTAGGGAAGGTGGGGAATGGTAGGCAAGGTGGTGAAGGGTAGGGAAGGTGGTGAAGGGTAGGGAAGGTAGTGAAGGGTAGGGAAGGTGGGGCAGGGTAGGGAAGGTGGGGCAGGGTAGGGAAAGTGGGGAAGGGTAGGGAAGGTGGTGAAGAGTAGGGAAGGTGAGGCAGGGTAGGGAAGGTGGGGCAGGGTAGGGAAGGTGGTGAAGGGTAGGAAAGGATGGGCAGGGTAGGGAAGGTGGTGAAGGGTAGGGAAGGTGGGGCAGGGTGGGGAAGGTGGGGCTGGGTAGGAAAGGTGGTGAAGGGTAGGGAAGGTGATGAAGGGTAGGGAAGGTGAGGCAGGGTAGGGAAGGTGACGAAGGGTAGGGAAGGTGGTGAAGGGTAGAGAAGGTGGTGAAGGGTAGGGAAGGTGGGGAAGGGTAGGGAAGGTTATGAAGGGTAGGGAAGGTGGTGAAGGGTAGGGAAGGTGGTGAAGGGCAGGGAAGGTGGTGAAGGGTAGGGAAGGTGGGGAAGGTTATGAAGGGTAGGGAAGGTGGTGAAGGGTAGGGAAGGTGGGGAAGGGTAGGGAAGGTTATGAAGGGTAGGGAAGGTGGTGAAGGGTAGGGAAGGTGGTGAAGGGCAGGGAAGGTGGTGAAGGGTAGGGAAGGTGGGGAAGGTTATAAAGGGTAGGGAAGGTGGTGAAAGGTAGGGAATGTGGGGAAGGGTAGGGAAGGTGGGGAAGGGTAGGGAAGGTGGTGAAGGGTAGGGAAGGTGGTGAGGATAGGGAAGGTGGGGAAGGGTAGGGAAGGTGGTGAGGGGTAGGGAAGGTGGTGAAGGGTAGGGAAGGTGGTGAAGGGTAGGGAAGGTGGTGAAGGGTAGAGAAGGTGGTGAAGGGTAGGGAAGGTGGGGAATGGTAGGCAAGGTGGTGAAGGGTAGGGAAGGTGATGAAGGGTAGGGAAGGTGGGGAATGGTAGGGAAGGTGGTGAAGGGTAGAGAAGGTGGTGAAGGGTAGGGAAGGTGGGGAATGGTAGGCAAGGTGGTGAAGGGTAGGGAAGGTGGTGAAGGGTAGGGAAGGTAGTGAAGGGTAGGGAAGGTGGGGCAGGGTAGGGAAGGTGGGGCAGGGTAGGGAAAGTGGGGAAGGGTAGGGAAGGTGGTGAAGAGTAGGGAAGGTGAGGCAGGGTAGGGAAGGTGGGGCAGGGTAGGGAAGGTGGTGAAGGGTAGGAAAGGATGGGCAGGGTAGGGAAGGTGGTGAAGGGTAGGGAAGGTGGGGCAGGGTGGGGAAGGTGGGGCTGGGTAGGAAAGGTGGTGAAGGGTAGGGAAGGTGATGAAGGGTAGGGAAGGTGACGAAGGGTAGGGAAGGTGGTGAAGGGTAGAGAAGGTGGTGAAGGGTAGGGAAGGTGGGGAAGGGTAGGGAAGGTTATGAAGGGTAGGGAAGGTGGTGAAGGGTAGGGAAGGTGGTGAAGGGCAGGGAAGGTGGTGAAGGGTAGGGAAGGTGGGGAAGGTTATGAAGGGTAGGGAAGGTGGTGAAGGGTAGGGAAGGTGGGGAAGGGTAGGGAAGGTTATGAAGGGTAGGGAAGGTGGTGAAGGGTAGGGAAGGTGGTGAAGGGCAGGGAAGGTGGTGAAGGGTAGGGAAGGTGGGGAAGGTTATAAAGGGTAGGGAAGGTGGTGAAAGGTAGGGAATGTGGGGAAGGGTAGGGAAGGTGGGGAAGGGTAGGGAAGGTGGTGAAGGGTAGGGAAGGTGGTGAGGATAGGGAAGGTGGGGAAGGGTAGGGAAGGTGGTGAGGGGTAGGGAAGGTGGTGAAGGATAGGGAAGGTGGGGAAGGGTAGGGAAGGTGGTGAGGGGTAGGGAAGGTGGTGAAGGGTAGGGAAGGTGGTGAAGGGTAGGAAAGGTGGTGATGGGTAGGGAAGGTGGTGAAGGGTAGGGAAGGTGGTGAGGGGTAGGGAAGGTGGTGAAGGGTAGAGAAGGTGGTGAAGGGTAGGGAAGGTGGGGAATGGTAGGCAAGGTGGTGAAGGATAGGGAAGGTGGGGAAGGGTAGGGAAGGTGGTGAGGGGTAGGGAAGGTGGTGAAGGGTAGGGAAGGTGGTGAAGGGTAGGAAAGGTGGTGATGGGTAGGGAAGGTGGTGAAGGGTAGGGAAGGTGGTGAGGGGTAGGGAAGGTGGTGAAGGGTAGAGAAGGTGGTGAAGGGTAGGGAAGGTGGGGAATGGTAGGCAAGGTGGTGAAGGGTAGGGAAGTAGTGGGAAAAGGCACTACGAGTGTCCGTTTTGCTTTTTCTGGGGGACACTCGTAGTGCCGGGGGTTTTCGTGACATTTAGCCGCGGACACTCGTAGGGCCGGGGGGTTTTCATGACATTTAGCCGCGGACACTCGTAGGGCCGGGGGGTTTTCATGACATTTAGCCGCGGACACTCGTAGGGCCGGGGGGTTTTCATGACATTTAACCGCGGACACTCGTAGGGCCGGGGGGTTTTCATGACATTTAACCGCGGACACTCGTAGGGCCGGGTGTTTTCATGACATTTAGCCGCGGACACTCGTAGGGCCAGGGGTTTTCATAACATTTAGCCGCGGACACTCGTAGGGCCGGGGGTTTTCGTGACATTTAGCCGCGGACACTCGTAGGGCCAGGGGGTTTTCGTGACATTTAGCGGCGGACACTCGTAGGGCCGGGTGTTTTCATAACATTTAGCCGCGGACACTCGTAGGGCCGGGGGTTTTCGTGACATTTAGCCGCGGACACTCGTAGGGCCGGGGGTTTTCGTGACATTTAGCGGCGGACACTCGTAGGGCCGGGGGTTTTCATGACATTTAGGCGCGGACACTCGTAGGGCCGGGTGTTTTCATAACATTTAGCCGCGGACACTCGTAGGGCCGGGGGTTTTCATGACATTTAGGCGCGGACACTCGTAGGGCCGGGTGTTTTCATAACATTTAGCCGCGGACACTCGTAGGGCCGGGGGTTTTCGTGACATTTAGCGGCGGACACTCGTAGGGCCGGGGGTTTTCATGACATTTAGCCGCGGACACTCGTAGGGCCGGGGGGTTTTCATGACATTTAGGCGCGGACACTCGTAGGGCCGGGTGTTTTCATGACATTTAGCCTCGGACACTCGTAGACCCATATCTTTTTCGTCACCCTGGTGACCCTGCACAGACATTGCTAATGGTCAATGACGTCACCCCCGTCTTCATCTTCCCTGTATAAGTCCGTTTTCTGTTATAGTGTAATTATTCCCATTTTCAATATTTATAGCAAAGGGGGATTCAAATTCTACCTTCTGTCAATCTTAATGTGCAATGGCGTAAATCATTATAAGCTCGTTTTTCTCAATAAGGTATTGCCGTACTGTTTCCCATTGTCTAAGATCATTTTATAGCTAAGATTACATAATAATAACATAAGAAATGACCTCAAACCCCGTTTACAGAACCAGTATTTACCCAGGTCTCTTTCCTAAATCTAAAACTCATTCCAATTTATGTCCATTGTTTTATGTTCTGTCTAGTGTTGATAATTTTAATAGTCTATTAATATTCCCCCTTTATCATGTCCATTCATTCACAGCTCTATCATGTCACCTCTATTTCTTTGCCTTTCTAGAGAATAAAATTTAAGCTTTGTCAATCTTTCTTCAGAAATTGCTTATTGAGCATAGGGCAAAATAAAAATAAAAACTTACTATCTTTCATTTGTATGAAAACAGTCCCCTGCCAGGCGTAGTGACTTCAATGCGATTTCAGTACTAATCCAATATTACTGTATAAACTAACAGTACCCTGCCAGGCATGGTGACTTCAATGCGATTTCAGTACTAATCCAACATTACTGTATAAACTAACAGTCCCCTGCCAGGCACGGTGACTTCAATGAAAAGCAAGCCTCTCATGTTTTGAAATAAGGCCTTCGTTTCTGACGTCATCATCCCTAATGTGGCGCGAGGCGCGCTAAATGCGGATCCCAGGAGGTTCACACATAAGTGTGAACTCTTAATCTGGCTTAATACCTCACCTATACTCTGTGCTTCATCAGAGTTGATATTCAGCTACAATAGCTCGTATTTTCGCTCATTGCTTATATTTTCTGTTATTCATAAACCCGATCAAACCATCCTAACCTAACCTAACCTAACTTATTATATATAACAAACAAATACATTCTACAGACCAGTTATTGTTGTTGTTTAGTGACATCGTGAAAAGCGAACTCAGGTATAGGGATAAGGTATTGATGGTCATTAGCATATAGGTGTGAAGGTATTACAGTACCTGATTTGTCAACTATGTATGACGTCACCAGACAACCAATGCGACCTTTGGCGTCCTACTAGCATGTGTATTTGATGTTATTATTCAAAAATGACTAGACTAACCATCCCCACCTAACCTAATCAGAGGTTTAAGAACATACATTTTAGTCATCCACAACTGTAATCATTATTCAGTGATAAGTTGAAAAATATAACAGCAGCCCAAATGTCGTACTGCAATTTAAGCAGAATCGTACATCTGGCAGCATAGCAGGTGAGCTGAACATAAGAATAAAGGTAACTGCAGAGGTCCTATTGGCCCATACGAGGCAGCTCCTATATATTTCCACCCAATCTCATTCATGTCCACCCTATGCTGAAAACAACCAAGGGATCCCACTTAAAGCATTAGTTTACAATAATAGTTTTAATAAATAGCTCTTATTCTAGTTTTATACACAACAGCAATTATGAAACCCTATAGCTAGATATTCTACTATAATCCACAAGTAGTTACCACACATCTGGCAGTACAGCGGATTAGTGGCTGTGTTCATAGGCTAGTCAACTGTCCTCACATCCATCAAATAGCTATCCAAATGTCGCACCTCAATTCATCCATCTAGCAACTCAGCGTTTATGCTAGCCACTATATTCATAGGCTAATCATTTCTAGACCTCAAAAAATCCTAGATTTGCTACGCAAATCAGCTAACTTGTTTCTAAACCAACAGTCGCAAATACAAGCATACATACCTACTCATACTCCACAACCTATACATTCATAGAGAATAGCCTAGTTTTTTTGCCACCATTTCCCCATTAATCAGATGTAATTTATGCCATACACACAGAAAATACAGCATTTACACACCAAATATGCCATTTATGCACAAAATATATTATTTACACTCAAAATATGCCATCACATAAAAAAATATGACATTTTCATACAAAAATATGTCAGTTGCATACAAAAATATACCATTTACACAATATTGCATGTACACTCAGAGTATGACATTCACACAAAGTACGGTATTTTGCACAAATATATCAAAAGTCTTATGCATTTAGACAATCAAAATGCGCTTTCACTAAAATTACACAATTTCACAAACATAATTTTCACAAAATACCCACACATTGTCTCATAAACCAAAATACACTTACACCATGGAGATCTATTTTATCAGATTACAGAGCTTACACAAAATACACGATTTTCACACACAAATACAGTTGCACCAGTTCCACTTCAACAAATTAAAAACACAACTTGCATAAATGCACTATTATCACAAAAATTATTATAAAACATGGACGATTATTACACAGTTTGTGTAATTATTTTACATCTTTGCACAATTAATACAAGAAAACTTGCTATATAATTACTCAACTTGCACAATGACAATCAATACGCAAAGGTATAAATAAACAATTCGTCCATATGCAATTACACAACATGCGCAATTAATACACAAGTTATACAAATATTACACATCTTTCATAATTATTACACAACTTGTACAAATGCATATCTAGCACAAATACATACAATACATAACTACCCCAAATATGAAAATACACAACTAGCATAAATACACGATTTACACAAATACAATTGCGACATTTACACAACTTGCTCAAAAATATAATCAATACACAACTTACCAAAATATGAACAATACATAACTAGCACATATTCATTAAATACACAACTATGCAATTTCCGCAAATACACATACAAAAACATATACAATTAATACATACAACTTGCACAAAACAATACACAATTTATAGAAATATAATCAATACATAATTGCAATAATCATACAACTTATGCAAAATACATAATCTGCGCAATTAATACACAAGTATATTAATTGTGCTATATATGTACAAACACAAACAATACACAATTTGCATTATATTATTCTGGGTATATTTAGGACATTAATTATAATATGCTGAGTTTAACCAACTCCCCAAAAGTCAGAATTTCACATAAAAATGGTTCATATGACTTCCGATGAGCTCAATATATAACACATTCTTTTTCCATTAAGATATCAACATTATTAGTGCTAAACTATTCATCTAACATATGTCCACTGTTTTTATGTCTTATTGATACCTTCCTTGTTACATTCTCTCCAATCAGGCCACCATATTTATGTATTTATTCAAACCATCTCACAGACTTATTTGTTCTAGCCTTAGTTATGTTAGGGCAGGTGGGGTTAGGTGAAGTCAGTATTGTCTATGATAATTTTAGACAAATTTGCTATATCTTATCAAAATGCATCCTGTTAAAACTTAAATTCATCGAAATCTATCAAAAATATACTTATACTACGCAAATTTGACTAAATTCAACCTAGCTAAACTTACTAAATATGAGCATCCCATATCCTCACATACAAGCCTATGTCGCCTCTGTCCATACATTATATGAGTCTGCCATATAGCACGAACCCCAAATAGGAAAATGTACACTATTTCATAAACATACTAGTTCATTAGCCTAAGATATTATATATGTCCTTCCCTACACGACCTCACCTAACCTGACCTAGCATATCCAACCCTGGATTTGGTTAAAGTTGGCGAAATTTATGCTATGCCATCTAAATTTCACCAAATTTAAGGCAATTTCCACCAAATATACCCAAATGTTGCGTAGCATAGCACTGCCAAAGCCCATTTTCTCCTATTCCATACTACCCTACACAACCTCACCTAACCTGACCTAGCATATCCAAACCTGGATTTGGTTAAAGTTGGCGAAATTTATGCTATGCCACCTAAATATGACCTAATTTAAGGCAATTTCCACCAAATATATCCAAATGTTGTGTATCATAGCATCACCAGAGCCCATTTTTACCTACATTTTCTCCTATTCCATCCTACCCTACACAACCTCACCTAACCTATCCTAACATATCCAAACCTGGATTTGGTTAAAGTCTGCGAAATTTAAGCTATCCCACATAAATTCGACCTAATTTAAGGAAATTCCCACCAAATATCCCCAAATGTTTCGTATCACAGCACTGCCAAAGCCCATTTTTACCTACATTTTCTCCTATTCCATCCTACCCTATGCAACCTTACCTGACCTATCCTACCATATCCAAACCTAGATTTGGTTAAAGTCTGCGAAATTTAAGCTATCCCACCTAAATTCTATCTAATTTAAGGCAATTCCCACCAAATATATCCAAATGTTCTGTATCACAGCACTGCCAAAGCCCATTTTTACCTACATTTTCTCCTAATCCATCCTACCCTACGCAACCTTACCTAACCTATCCTAGCATATCCAAACCTAGATTTGGTTAAAGTCGGCGAAATTTAAGTTATCCCATATAAATTTGACCTAATTTAAGACAATTTCCACCAAATATACCCAAAAATGTTTTGGAACATAGCACGGCCAAAGCTCATTTTAGCTGAGTTTTCTCCTATTCCAAGCTGCCCTAGACAACCCTTCCCAGCCTCTCCTGGCATATCCAACGTCAGATTTGATTATAGTTGGCAAAATTTATGCCTTTCCAACCTAAATTTTACCTAATTTATGCCAATTTCCACCGAATATACCCAAATGTTTTGTATCTTAGCATGGTCAAAGTTCACTTCACCCAAGTTTTTCACCTATTCCATCTTACCTTACACAGCCTTACCTAACCTGACCTAGCATATCCCAAGCTAGATTTGATTAGAGTTCGTGAAATATATGCTTACTCACCTAAATTCAACCTAATTTAAGCCAATTTCTACCCAATATACCCAAAATGATTTGTTACATAGCTCAGCCAAAGACCATTTTACCCGAGTTTTCACATATTCCAACCTACCCTACATAGCCTTACCTATCCCTGACCTAGCAGATTTGATTAAAGTTGGGGAAATTTAAGCTATCGCCATCAAACTGGAGACAATTTCCACCAAATATGCCTAAATGTTGTGTATCATAGCACAGCCAAAACCCATTTTACCTACATTTTCATCCATTCCATCTAAACCTGGACCTAGCCTCTGATACTACATATACTCAGAGAAGTTATGTTTTTTGGATATGAACCTAAATGCCCGTGCCTAACCTGCAAGAGTCTTGGAGCTTTGTTGAATATTTTATCTATTTTTCTTCGAAAACTTGAGTTTTGGATATGAACCTATCCGCGCTGTGCCTAACCTGCTAGGATCTTTGTTGAACATTGTAACCATATTCATAGAAAAGTGAAGTTTTGGATATGGACCTAACAGCCCCTCTCCTTTAAAACTTGGAAATGTGTTCAATATTGTAGATATAGTGTTGGGTATGTGTTTTTGTTTTTACACATCAACCCAACAGTCCTTGACCTAACCTCCCTTCATCTAACTTCAAATTTATCGTAAATATGGGAGGAACGTGTTGTTTGTGCATCAACCCAACCGTCCTGGACCTAACCTACCTTCATCTAACTTCAAATTTATCGTAAATATGGAAGGAACGTGTTGTTTGTGCATCAACCCAACCGTCCTTGACCTAACCTCCATTTATCAAACTTCAAATTTATCATAAATATGGGAGAACCGTGTTATTTGTGCATCAACCCAGCCGTCCTGGGCCTAACCTCCCTTTATCTAACTTCAAATTTATTGTATTTATGGGAAGAAGGTGTTGTTTGTGCATCAACCCAACCTCCCTGGACCTAACCTCTGATACACGAATCTTAGTTCAACATTGCATCATACTCATAGCATATTTTTTTTCACATAATTCAACCATCCTCAACCTAACCTCTATTACCTGGGAGGAGGGAGGTTAATGGAAAATATGATAATAATGGGAATTTTCTCTACATCAGTTCAACTTAACCATCCTTAACCTAACCTTAGTTAGAAAGGGATATAACTCACCAAAACTATTTATTTACCATTTACCTTATTTTCCTTATCCTAACCCATAACCAGAGGGTTTAGACCCCCCTTTACCTCGAAATTATACTATATATTTAAGGTAGGAATATATTTTCACATATAAACCTAACATTCCCTAATTTATCCCTATACTCTAATTTCGAGGTAAAGGGGGGTCTAAACCCTCTGGTTATGGGTTAGGATAAGGAAAATAAGGTAAATGGTAATTAAATAGTTTTGGTGAGTTATATCCCTTTCTAACTAAGGTTAGGTTAAGGATGGTTAAGTTGAACTGATGTAGAGAAAATTCCCATTATTATCATATTTTCCATTAACCTCCCTCCCCCCAGGTAATAGAGGTTAGGTTGAGGATGGTTGAATTATGTGAAAAAAATATGCTATGAGTATGATGCAATGTTGAACCAAGATTCGTGTATCAGAGGTTAGGTCCAGGGAGGTTGGGTTGATGCACAAACAACACCTTCTTCCCATAAATACAATAAATTTGAAGTTAGATAAAGGGAGGTTAGGCCCAGGACGGCTGGGTTGATGCACAAATAACACGGTTCTCCCATATTTATGATAAATTTGATAAATTTTGTTTGAAATGAAAGTTTGATAAATGGAGGTTAGGTCAAGGACGGTTGGGTTGATGCACAAACAACACGTTCCTTCCATATTTACGATAAATTTGAAGTTAGATGAAGGGAGGTTAGGTCCAGGACGGTTGGGTTGATGCACAAACAACACGTTCCTCCCATATTTACGATAAATTTGAAGTTAGATGAAGGGAGGTTAGGTCAAGGACTGTTGGGTTGATGTGTAAAAACAAAAACACATACCCAACACTATATCTACAATATTGAACACATTTCCAAGTTTTAAAGGAGAGGGGCTGTTAGGTCCATATCCAAAACATCACTTTTCTATGAATATGGTTACAATGTTCAACAAAGATCCTAGCAGGTTAGGCACAGTGCGGATAGGTTCATATCCAAAACTCAAGTTTTCGAAGAAAAATATTCAACAAAGCTCCAAGACTCTTGCAGGTTAGGCACGGGCATTTAGGTTCATATCCAAAAAACATAACTTCTCTGAGTATATGTAGTATCAGAGGCTAGGTCCAGGTTTAGATGGAATGGATGAAAATGTAGGTAAAATGGGTTTTGGCTGTGCTATGATACACAACATTTAGGCATATTTGGTGGAAATTGTCTCCAGTTTGATGGCGATAGCTTAAATTTCCCCAACTTTAATCAAATCTGCTAGGTCAGGGATAGGTAAGGCTATGTAGGGTAGGTTGGAATATGTGAAAACTCGGGTAAAATGGTCTTTGGCTGAGCTATGTAACAAATCATTTTGGGTATATTGGGTAGAAATTGGCTTAAATTAGGTTGAATTTAGGTGAGTAAGCATATATTTCACGAACTCTAATCAAATCTAGCTTGGGATATGCTAGGTCAGGTTAGGTAAGGCTGTGTAAGGTAAGATGGAATAGGTGAAAAACTTGGGTGAAATGAACTTTGACCATGCTAAGATACAAAACATTTGGGTATATTCGGTGGAAATTGGCATAAATTAGGTAAAATTTAGGTGGGAAAGGCATAAATTTTGCCAACTATAATCAAATCTGACTTTGGATATGCCAGGAGAGGCCGGGTAGGGATGTCTAGGGCAGGTTGGAATATGTGAAAACTCAGCTAAAATAAACTTTGACCATGCTAAGATACAAAAACATTTGGGCATATTCGGTGGAAATTGGCTTAAATTAGGTAAACTTTAGGTTGGAAAGGCATAAATTTTGCCAACTATAATCAAATCTGACGTTGGATATGCCAGGAGAGGCTGGGTAGGGTTGTCTAGGGCAGCTTGGAATAGGTGAAAACTCAGCTAAAATGAGCTTTGGCCGTGCTATGTTCCAAAACATTTTTGGGTATATTTGGTGGAAATTGTCTTAAATTAGGTCAAATTTATATGGGATAACTTAAATTTCGCCGACTTTAACCAAATCTAGGTTTGGATATGCTAGGATAGGTTAGGTAAGGTTGCGTAGGGTAGGATGGAATAGGAGAAAATGTAGGTAAAAATGGGCTTTGGCAGTGCTGTGATACAGAACATTTGGATATATTTGGTGGGAATTGCCTTAAATTAGATAGAATTTAGGTGGGATAGCTTAAATTGCAGTATGACATTTGGGCTTCTGTTATACTTTTGAACTTATCACTGAATAATGATTACAGTTGTGGATGACTAAAATGTATATTCTTAGTCCTCTGATTAGGTTAGGTGGGGATGGATAGTCTAGTCATTTTTGATTAATAACATCAAATACACATGCCAGTAGGACGCCAAAGGTAGCATTGGTTGTCTGGTGACGTCATACATAGTTGACCAGTCAGGTACTGTAATACCTTGACACCTATATGCTAAGGGCCAGCAATACCTTATCCCTATACCTGCGGTCGCTTTTTGTGATGTCACTAAACAACAACAATAACTGGTCTGTAGAGTGTATTTGTTTGTTATATATAATAAGTTAGGTTAGGTTAGGTTAGGATGGTTTGATCGGGTTTATGATTATCAGAAAATATGAGCAATGAGCGAAAATACGAGCTATTGTAGCTGAATATCAACTTTGATGAAGCACAGAGTATAGGTGAGGTATTAAGCCAGATTAAGAGTTCACACTTATGTGTGAACCTCCTGGGATCCGCATTTAGCCCGTTGATGCCTCGCGCCACATTAGGGATGATGACGTCACAAAAGGTGGTAACTGCAGAAGGCCTTATTTCAAAATATGAGAGGTTTGCTTTTACTGAATGAGTTTTTTTATTTGTTAAATGCTACAGTATGGTGTGGGAGGTATGTTTTGAGCGAATGTGAGACGTGTATGTGGTTAAGGACAATATTGGTTTACTACTGAACACGCATTGAAATCACCAATGCCCAGGGCTCTGTTTTTTCATATAAACGACTGATAGCAGTTTTTCATATTATTTTTTGCCCTATGCATAATAAACGATCCTTCAATAAAGATTGTCAAAGCTCAAATTACATTCTCTAGAACGACGACGACGAAGAAGAAAAAGGGGTGACATGATAGAGGTGCGACTTATACGTATCAACATGAAACAGAATAGGAATGAATTGGATAAGTTTTATATTTAGGAAAAAAGACCTGGGTAAATACAGGCAGCAGGGGACGAACTTGAAAATGCACACAACACTTCTTGCAGTGCTGAAGTTATGTTCTTTCCTCACATACATGATCCCCTTTGATAAATGTAATGGGCGATGGTTGGAAGTAAATATGAAATTAAAAATAGACTAGGGATGATGGTATTTTACATTAGGTTCAGGGTCACTGTTGTATCGCAAAACACACGACTCCATAGACCGGCTTTTTAATCCCCTTGAACGTGCCTGTGCAGGAATGCTGAGCGGTTAGCTGGTGACGTCATTGACCATTAGCAATGTCTGTGCAGGGTCACTGAGCTAACAAAATTTTGGGATGACTGGAGGCGGCCGTCTAATCTCCTTGAGCGAAAATGGCAGGGGCCAATGACCGGCCATGAAAATTATTTCGAGAAAACCCAGGGGCCATAGAGCGGCATGATGAAAAAATTCGAGAAAACAAAGGGGGCCATAGACCGGCATTTTAATCCCCTTTAACGTGCCTGTGCATGGTCACTGAGCGGACAGCTGGTGACGTCATTGACCATTTCCAATGCCCGTGCATGGGTCATTTCTCGAGACCGACATAGAGAAAAAATCCGAGAAAACCCAGGGGCCATAGAGCGGCATACGGAAAAAAGTTCCTAAAACCCAGGGGTCATAGAGCGGCATGATGAAAAAATTCGAGAAACCCCAGGGGCCATAGAGCGGCATGGGAAAAAAGTTCCTAAAACCCAGGGGCCATAGAGCGGCATGATGAAAAAAGTTCCTAAAACCCAGGGGCCATAGAGCGGCATGTTGAAAAAATTCGAGAAAACCAAGGGGCCATAGACCGGCATTTTAATCCCCTTCAACGTGCCTGTGCATGGTCACTGAGCGGACAGCTGGTGACGTCATTGACCATTTCCAATGCCCGTGCATGGGTCACTGGGGTAACGAAAAATACACGGGCCACAGACCGGCATGATGAAAAAATTCGAGAAAACCCAGGGGCCATAGAGTAGCATGATGAAAAAATTCGAGAAAACCCAGGGGCCATAGAGCGGCATGATGAAAAAATTCGAGAAAACCCAGGGGCCATAGACCGGCATGATGGAAAAATTAGAGAAAACCCAGGGGCCATAGAGCGGCATGGGGAAAAATGAAAATTGCCGCACTATGGCCCGGGGCCATAGAGCGGCATGGGAAAAAATGAAAATTGCCGCTCTATGGCCCGGGGCCATAGAGCGGCATGGGAAAAAATGAAAATTGCCGCTCTATGGCCCGGTTTACACTACTGTAGTGTAGGGTGTTGGGGGGTGGTAGTGTAGGGTGGCAGTAGTGAAGGGTGGCGGTAGTGTAGGGTGGCGGTGGTGTAGGGTGGCGGTAGTGTAGGGTGGCTGTCGTGTTGGGTGGCAGTAGTGGAGGATGGCAGTAATGGAAGGTGCCAGTAGTGTAGGGTGGCAGTAGTGGAGGGTGGCAGTAGTGGAGGGTGGCAGTAGTGTAGAGTGGCAGTAGTGAAAGGTGGCATTAGAGTAGGGTGGCGGTAGTGTAGAGTGGCGGTAGTGTAGGGTGGCAGTAGTGTAGGGTGGCAGTAGTGGAGGGTGGTGGTAGTGTAGGGTGGCTGTAGTGTAAGGTGGCGGTAGTGCAGGGTGGCAGTAGTGGAGGGTGGCAGTAGTGGAGGGTGGCAGTAGTAGAGGATGGCAGTTATGGAGGGTGGCAGTAGTCGAGGGTAGCAGTAGTCGAGGGTGGCAGTAGTGAAGGATGGCAGTAGTGGAGGGTGGCAGTAGTGGAGGGTGGAAGAAGTGGAGGGTGGCAGTAGTGGAGGATGGCAGTAGTGGAGGGTGGCAGTAGTGGAGGGTAGCTGTAGTGAAGGGTGGCAGTAGTGGAGGGTGGAGGTGGTGAAGGGTGGCAGTAGTGGACGATGGCAGTAGTGGAGGGTGGCAGTAGTGTAGGATGGCAGTAGTGTAGGGTGGCAGTAGTGTAGGGTGGCAGCAGTGTAGGGTGGGGGTAGTGAAGAGATGCAGTAGTGTAGGGTGGCGGTAGTGTAGGGTGACAGTAGTGTAGGGTGGCAGTACTGGAGGGTGGTGGTATTTGAGGGTGGTGGAAGTGTAGGGTGGCAGTAGAGGAGGGTGACCGAAGTGTAGGGTGGCAGTAGTGGAGGGTGGCAGTAGTGGATGGTGGCAGTAGTGGAGGGTGGTGGTATTTGAGGGTGGTGGAAGTGTAGGGTGGCAGTAGTGGAAGGTGGTGGTAGTGGAGGGTGGCAGTAGTGGAGGGTGGTGGTAGTGGAGGGTGGCAGTAGTGGAAGGTGCCAGTAGTGTAGAGTGGCGGTAGCGTAGGGTGGCAGTAGTGGAGGGTGGCGGTTGTGAAGGGTGGCAGTAGTGTAGGGTGGCAGTAGTGGAGGGTGGCAGTAGTGAAGGGAGGCAGTAGGGTAGGGTAGCGGTAGTGTAGGGTGGCGGTAGCGTAGGGTGGCAGTAGTGGAGTGTGGCAGCAGTGCAGGATAGCAGTGGTGTAGGGTGGCAGTAGTGTAGGGTGGCAGTAGTGGAAGGTGGCAGTAGTGGAGGGTGGCAGTAGTGGAGGGTGGTGGTAGTGGAGTGTGATGGAAGTGTAGGGTGGCGGTAGTGTAGGGTGACAGTAGTGTAGGGTGGCAGTAGTGGAAGGTGGTGGTAGTGGAGGGTGGCAGTAGTGGATGGTGGCAGTAGTGGAGGGTGACAGTAGTGGAGGGTGGCAGTAGTGGAGGGTGGCGGTAGTGAAGGGTGGCAGTAGTGTAGGGTGGCGGTAGTGGAGGGTGGCAGTTGTGGAGGGTGGCAGTAGTGTAGGGTGGCGGTAGCGTAGGGTGGCAGTAGTGGAGGGTGGCAGCAGTGCAGGGTGGCAGTGGTATAGGGTGGCAGTAGTTTAGGGTGGCAGTAGTGGAAGGTGGCAGTAGTGGAGGGTGGCAGTAGTGGAGGGTGGCAGTAGTGGAGGGTGGCAGTAGTGGAGGGTTGCAGTAGTAGAGGATGGCAGTAGTAGAGGGTGGCAGTAGTGGAGGGTGGCGGTAGTGAAGGGTGGCAGTAGTGGAGGGTGGCAATTGTGGAGGGAGGCAGTAGTGGAGGGTGTCAGTAGTGAAGGGTGGCATTAGTGTAGGGTGGCGGTAGTGGAGGGTGGCAGTAGGGTAGGGTGGCGGTAGTGTAGGGTGGTGGTAGCGTAGGGTGGCAGCAGTGCAGGGTGGCAGTGGTGTAGGGTGGCATTAGTGTAGGGTGGCAGTAGTGGAGAGTGACAGTAGTGTAGGGTGGCAGTAGTGGAGAGTGGCAGTAGTGGAAAGTAGCATTAATGTAGGGTGGCAGAAGTGTAGGGTGGCAGTAGTGGAGGGTGGCGGTAGTGTAGGGTGGCGGTAGTGTAGGGTGGCGGTCGTGTTGGGGGGTGGTAGTGTAGGGTGGCAGTAGTGAAGGGTGGCGGTAGTGTAGGGTGGCGGTGGTGTAGGGTGGCGGTAGTGTAGGGTGGCTGTCGTGTTGGGTGGCAGTAGTGGAGGATTGCAGTAATGGAAGGTGCCAGTAGTGTAGGGTGGCAGTAGTGGAGGGTGGCAGTAGTGGAGGGTGGCAGTAGTGTAGAGTGGCAGTAGTGAAAGGTGGCATTAGAGTAGGGTGGCGGTAGTGTAGAGTGGCGGTAGTGTAGGGTGGCAGTAGTGAAGGTTGGCAGTAGTGGAGGGTGGCAGTAGTAGAGGGTGGCGGTAGTGTAGGGTGGCAGTAGTGTAGGGTGGCAGTAGTGGAGGGTGGCAGTAGTGTAGGGTGGCAGTAGTGGAGGATGGCAGTAGTGGAGGGTGGGGGTAGTGTAAGGTGGCATTAGTGGAGGGTAACAGCATTGGAGGGTGGCAGTAGTGTAGGGTGGCAGTAGTGGAGGGTGGCAGTAGTGTAGGGTGGCAGTAGTGGAGGGTGGCAGTAATGTAGGGTGTCGGTAGTGTAGGGTGGTGGTAGTGTAGGGTGGCAGTAGTGGAGGGTAACAGTAGTGGAGGGTGGCAGTAGTGGAGGGTGGCAGTAGTGTAGGGTGGCGGTAGTGTAGGGTGAGAGTAGTGTAGGTTGGCAGTAGTGTAGGGTGGTGGTAGTGAAGGGTGGCAGTAGTGGAGGGTAACAGTAGTGTAGGGTGGCGGTATTGAAGGGACGTGGTAGTGTAGGGTGGTGGTAATGTAGGGTGGCAGCAGTGAAGGGTGGATTAATGTAGGGTAGCGGTAGTGGAGGGTGGCGGTAGTGAAGGGTGGTGGTAGTGTAGGGTGGCAGTAGTGTAGGGTGGCAATAGTGTAGGTTGGCAGTAGTGTAGGGTGACGGTAGTGAAGGGTTGTGGTAGTGTAGGGTGGCAGTAGTGGAAGGTGGAAGTAGTGCAGGGTGGCAGTAGTGGAGGGTGGCAGTAGTGAAGAGTAGCAGTAGTGAAGGGTGGGGGTAGTGGAGGGTGGCAGTAGTGTAGGGTGGCGCTAGTGTAGGGTGGCGGTAGTGAAGGGTTGTGGTAGTGTAGGGTGGCAGTAGTGTAGGGTGGCATTTGTGTAGGGTGGCAGTAGTGTAGGTTGGCAGTAGTGTAGGGTGGCGGTAGTGA
Organism: Procambarus clarkii; assembly: GCF_040958095.1. Classification (NCBI taxonomy): domain Eukaryota; kingdom Metazoa; phylum Arthropoda; class Malacostraca; order Decapoda; family Cambaridae; genus Procambarus; species Procambarus clarkii. The sequence continues at coordinate 45,604,692 of NC_091155.1, forward strand.
AGGGTGGCAGTAGTGGAGGGTGGCAGTAGTGTAGGATTGCGGTAGTGTAGGGTAGCGGTAGAAAAGGGTGGCAGAAGTGGAGGGTGGCGGTAGTGAAGGGTGGCAGTAGTGGAGGGTGGAGGTAGTGCAGGGTGGCAGAAGTGGAGGATGGCAGTAGTGGAGGATAGCAGTGGTGTAGGATGTCGGTAGTGTAGAGTGGAAGTAGTGTAGGATGGCGGTAGTGTAGAGTGGCAGTAGTGTAGGGTGGCGATAGTGTAGAGTGGAAGTAGTTGAGGGTGGCAGTAGTGGAGGGTGGCGGTAGTGTAGGATAAGCAGTAGTGGAGGGTGGCGGTAGTGAAGGGTGGCAGTAGTGTAGGGTGGCGGTAGTGGAGGGTGGCAGTAGTGAAGGGTGGCAGTAGAGAAGGGTGGCGGTAGTGGAGGGTGGCGGTAGTGTTGGTTGGCGGTAGTGTAGGGTGGCAGTAGTGAAGGGTGGTGGTAGTGTAGGGTGGCAGTAGTGGAGGGTGGCAGTAGTGTAGGGTGGCAGTAGTGGAGGGTGGCAGTAGTGGAGGGTAGCAGTAGTGGAGGGTAGCAGTAGTGGAGGGTGGGGGTAGTGGAGGGTGGCATTAGTGGAGGGTAACAGTATTGGAGGGTGGCAGCAGTGTAGGGTGGCGGTAGTGTAGGATGGCAGTAGAGTAGGATGGTAGTAGTGTAGCGTGGCGGTAGGGTAGGGTGGCGGTGTTGGAGGCTGGCGGTAATGTAGGGTGGCGGTAGGGTAGGGTGGCGGTAGTGTAGGATGGCAGTAGTGTAGGGTGGCGGTAGTGTAGGGTGGTGGTAGTGTAGGGTGGCAATAGTGGAGGGTAGCAGTAGTGGAGGATGGGGGTAGTGGAGGGTGGTGGTAGTGTAGGGTGGTGGTAGTGTAGGGTGGCGGTAGTGGAGTGTGGCAGTAGTGGAGGGTAGCAGTAGTGTAGGGTGGTGGTAGTGTAGGGTGGCGGTAGTGGAGTGTGGCAGTAGTGGAGGGTAGCAGTAGTGGAGGGTGGGTGTAGTGGAGGGTGGCATTAGTGGAGGGTAACAGTATTGGAGGGTGGCAGTAGTGGAGGGTGGCAGTAGTGGAGGATGGCAGTTGTGGAGGGTGGCAGTAGTCGAGGGTAGCAGTAGTGGAGGGTGGCAGCAGTGGAGGATGGCAGTAGTGGAGGGTGGCAGTAGTGGAGGGTGGCAGAAGTGGAGGGTGGCAGTAGTGGAGGATGGCAGTAGTGGAGGGTGGCAGTAGTGGAGGGTAGCTGTAGTGGAGGGTGGTAGTAGTGGATGGTGGCGGTAGTGAAGTCTGGTGGTAGTGTAGGGTAGCGGTAGTGGAGGGTGGCAGTAGTGTAGGGTAGCGGTAGTGTAGGGTGGCAGTAGTGTAGGGTAGCGGTAGTGTAGGGTGGCAGTAGTGTAGGGTGGCAGTAGTGGAGGGTGGTGGTAGTGTAGGGTGGCTGTAGTGTAAGGTGGCGGTAGTGCAGGGTGGCAGTAGTGGAGGGTGGCAGTAGTGGAGGGTGGCAGTAGTAGAGGATGGCAGTTATGGAGGGTGGCAGTAGTCGAGGGTAGCAGTAGTGGAGGGTGGCAGTAGTGAAGGATGGCAGTAGTGGAGGGTGGCAGTAGTGGAGGGTGGCAGAAGTGGAGGGTGGCAGTAGTGGAGGATGGCAGTAGTGGAGGGTGGCAGTAGTGGAGGGTAGCTGTAGTGAAGGGTGGCAGTAGTGGAGGGTGGAGGTGGTGAAGGGTGGCAGTAGTGGACGATGGCAGTAGTGGAGGGTGGCAGTAGTGTAGGATGGCAGTAGTGTAGGGTGGCAGTAGTGTAGGGTGGCAGCAGTGTAGGGTGGGGGTAGTGAAGAGATGCAGTAGTGTAGGGTGGCGGTAGTGTAGGGTGACAGTAGTGTAGGGTGGCAGTACTGGAGGGTGGTGGTATTTGAGGGTGGTGGAAGTGTAGGGTGGCAGTAGAGGAGGGTGACCGAAGTGTAGGGTGGCAGTAGTGGAGGGTGGCAGTAGTGGATGGTGGCAGTAGTGGAGGGTGGTGGTATTTGAGGGTGGTGGAAGTGTAGGGTGGCAGTAGTGGAAGGTGGTGGTAGTGGAGGGTGGCAGTAGTGGAGGGTGGTGGTAGTGGAGGGTGGCAGTAGTGGAAGGTGCCAGTAGTGTAGAGTGGCGGTAGCGTAGGGTGGCAGTAGTGGAAGGTGCCAGTAGTGTAGAGTGGCGGTAGCGTAGGGTGGCAGTAGTGGAGGGTGGCAGTAGTGAAGGGAGGCAGTAGGGTAGGGTAGCGGTAGTGTAGGGTGGTGGTAGCGTAGGGTGGCAGTAGTGGAGTGTGGCAGCAGTGCAGGATAGCAGTGGTATGGGGTGGCAGTAGTGGAAGGTGGCAGTAGTGGAGGGTGGCAGTAGTGGAGGGTGGTGGTAGTGGAGTGTGATGGAAGTGTAGGGTGGCGGTAGTGTAGGGTGACAGTAGTGTAGGGTGGCAGTAGTGGAAGGTGGTGGTAGTGTAGGTTGGCAGTAGTGGAGGGTCGCAGTAGTGGAGGGTGGCAGTAGTGGAAGGTGCCAGTAGTGTAGAGTGGTGGTAGCGTAGGGTGGCAGTAGTGGAGGGTGGCAGTAGTGGAGGGTGGCGGTAGTGAAGGGTGGCAGTAGTGTAGGGTGGCGGTAGTGGAGGGTGGCAGTAGTGGAGGGTGGCAGTAGTGTAGGGTGGCGGTAGCGTAGGGTGGCAGTAGTGGAGGGTGGCAGCAGTGCAGGGTGGCAGTGGTATAGGGTGGCAGTAGTGTAGTGTGGCAGTATTGGAAGGTGGCAGTAGTGGAGGGTGGCAGTAGTGGAGGGTGGCAGTAGTGGAGGGTGGCAGTAGTGGAGGGTGGCAGTAGTGGAGGATGGCAGTAGTAGAGGGTGGCAGTTAGTGGAGGGTGGCGGTAGTGAAGGGTGGCAGTAGTGGAGGGTGGCAATAGTGGAGGGAGGCAGTAGTGGAGGGTGTCAGTAGTGAAGGGTGGCATTAGTGTAGGGTGGCGGTAGTGGAGAGTGGAAGTAGGGTAGGGTGGCGGTAGTGTAGGGTGGTGGTAGCGTAGGGTGGCATGCAGTGCAGGGTAGCAGTGGTGTAGGGTGGCAGTAGTGTAGGGTGGCAGCAGTGCAGGGTGGCAGTGGTGTAGGGTGGCAGTAGTGTAGGGTGGCGGTAGTAGGAGGGTGGCATTAGTGTAGGGTGGCAGTAGTGGAAAGTGACAGTAGTGGAGGGTGGCAGTAGTGGAGAGTGGCAGTAGTGGAAAGTAGCAATAATGTAGGGTGGCAGAAGTGTAGGGTGGCAGTAGTGGAGGGTGGCGGTAGTGTAGGGTGGCGGTAGTGTAGGGTGGCGGTCGTGTTGGGGGGTGGTAGTGTAGGGTGGCAGTAGTGAAGGGTGGCGGTTGTGTAGGGTGGCGGTGGTGTAGGGTGGCGGTAGTGTAGGGTGCCTGTCGTGTTGGGTGGCAGTAGTGGAGGATGGCAGTAATGGAAGGTGCCAGTAGTGTAGGGTGGCAGTAGTGGAGGGTGGCAGTAGTGGAGGGTGGCAGTAGTGTAGAGTGGCAGTAGTGAAAGGTGGCATTAGAGTAGGGTGGCGGTAGTGTAGGGTGGCGGCAGTGTAGGTTGGCTGTCGTGTTGGGTGGCAGTAGTGGAGGATGGCAGTAATGGAAGGTGCCAGTAGTGTAGGGTGGCAGTAGTGGAGGGTGGCAGTAGTGGAGGGTGGCAGTAGTGTAGAGTGGCAGTAGTGAAAGGTGGAATTAGAGTAGGGTGGCGGTAGTGTAGAGTGGCGGTAGTGTAGGGTGGCAGTAGTGAAGGTTGGCAGTAGTGGAGGGTGGCAGTAGTAGAGGGTGGCGGTAGTGTAGGGTGGCAGTAGTGTAGGGTGGCAGTAGTGGAGGGTGGCAGTAGTGTAGGGTGGCAGTAGTGGAGGAAGGCAGTAGTGGAGGGTGGGGGTAGTGTAAGGTGGCATTAGTGGAGGGTAACAGCATTGGAGGGTGGCAGTAGTGTAGGGTGGCAGTAGTGGAGGGTGGCAGTAGTGTAGGGTGGCAGTAGTGGAGGGTGGCAGTAGTGTAGGGTGTCGGTAGTGTTGGGTGGTGGTAGTGTAGGGTGGCAGTAGTGGAGGGTAACAGTAGTGGAGGGTGGCAGTAGTGGAGGGTGGCAGTAGTGTAGGGTGGCGGTAGTGTAGGGTGAGAGTAGTGTAGGGTGGCAGTAGTGTAGGGTGGTGGTAGTGAAGGGTGGCAGTAGTGGAGGGTAACAGTAGTGTAGGGTGGCGGTATTGAAGGGTGGTGGTAGTGTAGGGTGGTGGTAATGTAGGGTGGCAGCAGTGAAGGGTGGATTAATGTAGGGTAGCGGTAGTGGAGGATGGCGGTAGTGAAGGGTGGTGGTAGTGTAGGGTGGCAGTAGTGTAGGGTGGCAGTAGTGTAGGTTGGCAGTAGTGTAGGGTGACGGTAGTAAAGGGTTGTGGTAGTGTAGGGTGGCAGTAGTGGAAGGTGGAAGTAGTGCAGGGTGGCAGTAGTGGAGGGTGGCAGTAGTGAAGAGTAGCAGTAGTGATGGGTGGGGGTAGTGGAGGGTGGCAGTAGTGTAGGGTGGCGGTAGTGTAGGGTGGCGGTAGTGAAGGGTTGTGGTAGTGTAGGGTGGCAGTAGTGTAGGGTGGCAGTAGTGGAGGGTGGCAGTAGTGTAGGTTGGCAGTAGTGTAGGGTGGCGGTAGTGAAGGGTGGCAGTAGTGGAGGGTGGCATTAGTGTAGGATTGCGGTAGTGTAGGGTACCTGTAGAAAAGGGTGGCAGTAGTGGAGGGTGGCGGTAGTGAAGGGTGGCAGTAGTGGAGGGTGGAGGTAGTGCAGGGTGGCAGAAGTGGAGGATGGCAGTAGTGGAGGATAGCAGTAGTGTAGGATGTCGGTAGTGTAGAGTGGAAGTAGTGTAGGATGGCGGTAGTGTAGAGTGGCAGTAGTGTAGGGTGGCGATAGTGTAGAGTGGAAGTAGTGGAGGGTGGCAGTAGTGGAGGGTGGCGGTAGTGTAGGATAAGCAGTAGTGGAGGGTGGCGGTAGTGAAGGGTGGCAGTAGTGTAGGGTGGCGGTAGTGGAGGGTGGCAGTAGTGTAGGGTGGCGGTAGTGTAGGGTGGCAGCAGTGTAGGGTGGCAGTAGTGGAGGGTGGCAGTAGTGGAGGGTTGCAGTAGTGGAGGGTGGCGGTAGTGTAGGGTGGTGGTAGTGTAGGGTGGCAGTAGTGGAGGGTGGCAGTAGTGGAGGGTGGCAGTAGTGGAGGGTGGCAGTAGTGAAGAGTAGCAGTAGTGAAGGCTGGGGGTAGTGGAGGGTGGCATTAGTGGAGGGTAACAGCATTGGAGGGTGGCAGTAGTGTAGGGTGGCAGTAGTGTAGGGTGGCAGTAGTGTAGGGTGGCGGTAGTGTAGGATGGTGGTAGTGTAGGGTGGCAGTAGTGGAGGGTGGCAGTAGTGGAGGGTAGCAGTAGTGGAGGGTGGGGGTAGTGGAGGGTGGCATTAGTGGAGTGTAACAATATTGGAGGGTGGCAGTAGTGGAGGGTGGCAGTAGTGTAGGATGGCAGTAGTGTAGGGTGGCGGTAGTGTAGGGTGGCGGTATTGTAGGGTGGCAGTAGTGGAGGATGGTGATAGTGGAGGGTGGCAGTAGAGTAGGATGGTAGTAGTGTAGGGTGGCGGTAGGGTAGGGTGGCGGTGTTGGAGGCTGGCGGTAATGTAGGGTGGTGGTAGTGGAGGGTGGTGGTAGTGTTGGTTGGCGGTAGTGTAGGGTGGCAGTAGTGAAGGGTGGTGGTAGTGTAGGGTGGCAGTAGTGGAGGGTGGCAGTAGTGTAGGGTGGCAGTAGTGGAGGGTGGCAGTAGTGGAGGGTAGCAGTAGTGGAGGGTGGGGGTAGTGGAGGGTGGCATTAGTGGAGGGTAACAGTATTGGAGGGTCGCAGCAGTGTAGGGTGGCGGTAGTGTAGGATGGCAGTAGTGTAGGGTGGCGGTAGTGTAGGGTGGTGGTAGTGTAGGGTGGCAGTAGTGGAGGGTGGCAGTAGTGGAGGGAAGCAGTAGTGGAGGATGGGAGTAGTGGAGGGTGGCATTAGTGGAGGGTAACAGTATTGGAGGATGGCAGTTGTGGAGGGTGGCAGTAGTGTAGGATGGCAGTAGTGTAGGGTGGCAGTAGTGGAGGGGGCAGTAGTGGAGGGTGGCAGTAGTGGAGGGTGGCAGTAGTGGAGGGTGGCAGTAGTGGAGGGTGGCAGTGGAGGTGGGTGACAGTAGTGTAGGGTGGCAGTAGTGAAGGGTGGCAGTAATGTAGGGTGGCGGTATGTTACGGACCCGAATCCAGCGTCCGAGCCTGGAGCAGTGACAACCACGCCATCTGTGGGTCAGCTCCCGAAACCCCCCTAAATGGACGACGACACCTGGTGAGGACGAGGTGTACTGGCCACGAGGGCCAGTTTCCAGTCCTGTTCAGCTCACAACACAGCCGCTGCTGACCTCTGGTGAGGTGGTGCTTAGACGACAACGCCATCTATGGAGTGGATAGGTGGGCGTTTGGGTCTGAGCCTGTAGGTGAGGTGCTTTAGTGTGTCCCTGTTACTGATGACGTGTCTGATTACAGAGTCGACCTGAGACTGCTGTAATGGAAGTTGAGTCAGTCTACCCAAGGCAGCCGTCTCGACACCAAGTGTTTTGCTGCAGCAGCTGTGAGTCACCTCCCGAATGAACACTGTGGTGTTACCCTGCCTGTGAAGCGGCAGTTGAAGGATTGTAATACCCGGGACTGACTGGTGGAGACGCTTAGCCACTGGGGTATTGTGGACAGGAGAGTGATCTGTGGTATCACACGAGGCTCCTGACTAGGGCGCTACCCTAGTATCGCTTGTGGAGTGGCCTGACCAGCGTTGCTGATCCGGAACCTGCCAGCTGTCTGCTGGACTTGTGGTTGACGGCCTCCATGGCGGTGCCCCCAGTGGAACTGTGTTTTGGCTGGCCTGTGGCCGGGGTAGACTCAGCTTCTCGAAGGATTCGTCGTGAGGCCACGAGAGCACCGAGAACTTGGCATTGAGAAGATCCAGACGACAGTGTAGATAATACCCCTGTGCAGTGTTTATACCCCCCCCTCCCCGTGTAATCTTCTTATATATATTTATTGGTGAAGGTATTAATTATAATCTTAAGTTTTTGCCTTTCTTTCCCTTCCCCTTTTAATTTACTTGCGTTACGGATCACATCCCTTGAAAGCCACTACTGGCTTGGGGCCGGATACCCTTCCTCTAACAACATCAGAGTAAGAACCCAGTTGCGACCCGAGAGGGCCGTAACACGGTACTGTAGGGTGGCAGTATTGTAGGGTGGCAGTAGTGGAGGGTGGCAGTAGTGTAGGGTGGCGGTAGTGCAGGGTGGCAGTAGTGTAGGGTGGCAGTAGTGGAGGGTGGCAGTAGTGGAGGGAGGCAGTAGTGTAGGGTGGAGGTAGTGGAAGGTGGCAGTAGTGGCGGAGGCGGTAGTGTAGGGTGGCAGTAGTGTAGGGTGGTGGTAGTGTAGGGTGGCGGTAGTGGAGGGTGGCAGTAGTGTAGGGTGGCGGTAGTGTAGGGTGGTGTTAGTGTAGGGTGGTGTTAGTGTAGGGTGGCGGTAGTGGAGTGTGGCAGTAGTGGAGGGTAGCAGTAGTGGAGGGTGCGGGTAGTGGAAGGTGGCATTACTGGAGGGTAACAGTATTGGAGGGTGGCAGTAGTGGAGGGTGGCAGTTGTGTAGGATGGCAGTAGTGTAGGGAGGCAGTAGTGGAGGGTGGCAGTAGTGGAGGGTGGTGGTAGTGGAGGGTGGCAGTAATGGAGGGTGGCAGTAGTGTAGGGTGGCAGTAGTGGAGGGTGGCAGTAGTGGAGGGTGGCAGAAGTGGACGGTGGCAGTAGAGTAGGGTGGCAGTAGTGTAGGGTGGCAGTTGTGGAGGGTGGCAGTAGTGTAGGGTGGCGGTAGTGTAGGGTGGCGGTAGTGGAGGGTGGCAGTAGTGGAGGGTGGCAGTAGTGTAGGGTGGTGGTAGTGTAGGGTGGCAGTAGTGGAGGGTGGCAGTAGTGGAGGGTAGCAGTAGTGGAGGGTGGGGGTAGTGGAGGGTGGCATTAGTGGAGGGTAACAATATTGGAGGGTGGCAGTAGTGGAGGGTGGCAGTAGTGTAGGATGGCAGTAGTGTAGGGTGGCGGTAGTGTTGGGTGGCGGTATTGTAGGGTGGCAGTAGTGGAGGATGGTGATAGTGGAGGGTGGCAGTAGAGTAGGATAGTAGTAGTGTAGGGTGGCGGTAGGGTAGGGTGGCGGTGTTGGAGGCTGGCGGTAATGTAGGGTGGTGGTAGTGGAGGGTGGTGGTAGTGTTGGTTGGCGGTAGTGTAGGGTGGCAGTAGTGAAGGGTGGTGGTAGTGTAGGGTGGCAGTAGTGGAGGGTGGCAGTAGTGTAGGGTGGCAGTAGTGGAGGGTGGCAGTAGTGGAGGGTAACAGTATTGGAGGGTCGCAGCAGTGTAGGGTGGCGGTAGTGTAGGATGGCAGTAGTGTAGGGTGGCGGAAGTGTAGGGTTGTGGTATTGTAGGGTGGCAGTAGTGGAGGGTGGCAGTAGTGGAGGGTAGCAGTAGTGGAGGATGGGAGTAGTGGAGGGTGGCATTAGTGGAGGGTAACAGTATTGGAGGGTGGCAGTAGTGGAGGGTGGCAGTAGTGGAGGGTGGCAGTAGTGGAGGGTGGCAGTGGAGTAGGGTGACAGTAGTGTAGGGTGGCAGTAGTGAAGGGTGGCAGTAGTGTAGGGTGGCGGTATGTTACGGACCCGAATCCAGCGTCTGAGCCTGGAGCAGTGACGACCACGCCATCTGTGGGTCAGCTCCCGAAACCCCCCCCCCCCAAATGGACGACGACACCTGGTGAGGACGAGGTGTACTGGCCACGAGGGCCAGTTTCCAGTCCTGTTCAGCTCACAACGCAGCCGCTGCTGACCTCTGGTGAGGTGGTGCTCAGACGACAACGCCATCTATGGAGTGGATAGGTGGGTGTTTGGGTCTGAGCCTGTAGGTGAGGTGCTTTAGTGTGTCCCTGTTACTGATGACGTGTCTGATTACAGAGTCGACCTGAGACTGCTGTAATGGAATTTGAGTCAGTCTACCCAAGGCAGCCGTCTCAACACCAAGTGTTTTGCTGCAGCAGCTGTGAGTCACCTCCCGAATGAACACTGTGGTGTTACCCTGCCTGTGAAGCGGCAGTTGAAGGATTGTAATACCCGGGACTGACTGGTGGAGACGCTTAGCCACTGGGGTATTATGGACAGGAGAGTGATCTGTGGTATCACACGAGGCTCCTGACTAGGGCGCTACCCTAGTATCGCTTGTGGAGTGGCCTGACCAGCGTTGCTGATCCGGAACCTGCCAGCTGTCTGCAGGACTTGTGGTTGACGGCCTCCACGGCGGTGCCCCCAGTGGAACTGTGTTTTGGCTGGCCTGTGGCCGGGGTAGACTCAGCTTTTCGAAGGATTCGTCGTGAGGCCACGAGAGCACCGAGAACTTGGCATCGAGAAGATCCAGACGACAGTGTAGATAATACCCCTGTGCAGTGTTTATACAGTGTAATCTTCTTATATATATTTATTGGTGAAGGTATTAATTATAATCTTAAGTTTTTGCCTTTCTTTCCCTTCCCCTTTTAATTTACTTGCGTTACGGATCACATCCCTTGAAAGCCACTACTGGCTTGGGGCCGGATACCCTTCCTCTAACAACATCAGAGTAAGAACCCAGTTGCGACCCGAGAGGGCCGTAACACGGTAGTGTAGGGTGGCAGTATTGTAGGGTGGCAGTAGTGGAGGGTGGCAGTAGTGTAGGGTGGCGGTAGTGTAGGGTGGCAGTAGTGTAGGGTGGCAGTAGTGGAGGGTGGCAGTAGTGGAGGGAGGCAGTAGTGTAGGGTGGAGGTAGTGGAGGGTGGCAGTAGTAACGGAGGCGGTAGTGTAGAGTGGCAGTAGTGTAGGGTGGTGGTAGTGTAGGGTGGCGGTAGTGGAGGGAGGCAGTAGTGTAGGGTGGCGGTAGTGTAGGGTGGTGTTAGTGTAGGGTGGTGTTAGTGTAGGGTGGTGTTAGTGTAGGGTTGCGGTAGTGGAGTGTGGCAGTAGTGGAGGGTAGCAGTAGTGGGGGGTGGGGGTAGTGGAAGGTGCCATTAGTGGAGGGTAACAGTATTGGAGGGTGGCAGTAGTGGAGGGTGGCAGTAGTGTAGGATGGCAGTAGTGTAGGGAGGCAGTAGTGGAGGGTGGCAGTAGTGGAGGGTGGTGGTAGTGGAGGGTGGCAGTAATGGAGGGTGGCAGTAGTGTAGGGTGGCAGTAGTGGAGGGTGGCAGTAGTGGAGGGTGGCAGTAGTGGATGGTGGCAGTAGAGTAGGGTGGCAGTAGTGTAGGGTGGCAGTAGTGGAGGGTGGCAGTAGTGTAGGGTGGCGGTAGTGTAGGGTGGCGGTAGTGGAGGATGGCAGTAGTGGAGGGTGGCAGTAGTGTAGGGTGGCAGTAGTGGAGGGTGGCAGTAGCGGAGGGTAGCAGTAGTGGATCGTGGCAGTAGAGTAGGGTGGCAGTAGTGTAGGGTGGCAGTAGTGTAGGGTAGCAGAAGTGTAGGGTGGCGGAAGTGTAGGGTGGCGGTAGTGTAGGGTGGCAGTAGTGGAGGATTGTGGTAGTGGAGGGTGGCAGTAGTAGAGGGTGGCAGTAGTGGAGGGTGGCAGAAGTGAAGGGTGACAATAGTGGAGGATGGCAGTAGGGTAGGGTGGCGGTAGTGTAGGGTGGCAGTAGTGTAGGGTGGCAGTAGTTTAGGGTGGCAGTAGTTTAGGGTGGTGGTAGAGTAGGGTAGCGGTAGTGGTGGGTGGCAATAGTGTAGGGTGGCAGTAGTGTAGGGTGGCAGTAGTGGAGGCTGGCAGTAATGTGGGGTCGTGGTAGTGGAGGGTTGCAGCAGTGGATGGTGGCGGTAGTGAAGTCTGGTGGTAGTGTAGGTTAGCGGTAGTGGAGGGTGGCAGTAGTGTAGGGTGGCAGTAGTGTAGGGTTGCGGTAGTGTAGGGTGGCAGTAGTGTAGGGTGGCTGTAGTGGAGGGTGTTGGTAGTGTAGAGTCGCTGTAGTGTAAGGTGGCGGTAGTGAATGGTGGCAGTAGTGAAGGGTGGCAGTAGTGGAGGGTGGCAGTAGTGGAGGATGGCAGTTGTGGAGGGTAGCAGTAGTCGAGGGTAGCAGTTGTGGAGGGTGGCAGTAGTGGAGGATGGCAGTAGTGGAGGGTGGCAGTAGTGGAGGGTGGCAGTAGTGGAGGGTGGCAGTAGTGGAGGATGGAAGTAGTCGAGGGTGGCAGTAGTGGAGGGTAGCTGTAGTGAAGGGTGGGAGTAGTGGAGGGTGGAGGTAGTGGAGGGTAGCAGTAGTGTAGGGTGGCAGTAGTGTAGGATGGCAGTAGTGTAGGGTGGCAGTAGTGGAGGGTAGCTGTAGTGAAGGGTGGCAGTAGTGGAGGGTGGAGGTAGTGGAGGGTGGCAGTAGCGGAGGGTGGCAGTAGTGGAGGGTGGCAGTACTGGAGGGTAGCAGTAGTGTAGGGTGGCAGTAGTGTAGGATGGCAGTAGTGTAGGCTGGCAGTAGTGTAGGGTGGGGGTAGTGTAGAGATGCAGTAGTGTAGGGTGGCGGTAGTGTAGGGTGACAGTAGTGTAGGGTGGCAGTAATGGAGGGTGATGGTATTTGAGGGTGGTGGAAGTGTAGGGTGGCAGTAGTGGAGGGTGACAGAAGTGTAGGGTGGCAGTAGAGGAGGGTGGTGGTAGTCGAGGGTGGCAGTAGTGGAGGGTGGTGGTAGTGGAGTGTGGTGGAAGTGTAGGGTGGCGGTAGTGTAGGTTGACATTAGTGTAGGGTGGCAGTAGTGGAAGGTGGTGGTAGTGGAGGATGGCAGTTGTGGAGTGTGGCAGTAGTGGAGGGTGACAGTAGTGGAGGGTGGCAGTAGTGGAGGGTGGCAGTTGTGGAAGGTGCCAGTAGTGGAGGATGGCAGTAGTGGAGGGTGGCAGTAGTGTAGGGTGGCGGTAGTTGAGGGTGGCAGTAGTGGAGGGTAGCCGTAGTAAAGGGTGGCAGTAGTGGAGGGTGGAGGTAGTGTAGGGTGGCAGTAGTGATGGATGGCAGTAGTGGAGGGTGGCAGTAGTGTAGGATGGCAGTAGTGGAGGGTGGCACTAGTGTAGGGTGGTGTTAGTGTAGGGTGGCGGTTGTGGATGGTGGCGTTAGTGTAGGGTGGCAGTAGTGGAAAGTGACAGTAGTGGAGGGTGGCAGTAGTGGAAAGTAGCGATAATGTAGGGTGGCAGTAGTGTAGGGTGGCGGTAGGGAAGGGTGGTAGTAGTGTAGGATGGTGGTAGTGGAGGGTGGCAGAAGTGAAGGGTGGCAGTAGGGTAGGGTAGCGGTAGTGTAGGGTGGCAGTAGTGGAGGGTGGCAGCAGTGTAGGGTGGCAGTGGTGTAGGGTGGCAGTAGTGTAGGGTGGCAGTTGTGGAGGTTGGCAGTAGTGGAGGGTGGCAGTAGTGGAGGATGGCAGTAGTGGAGGGTGGCAGTAGTGGAGGGTGGCAGTAGTGGAGGGTGGCAGTAGTGGAGGGTGGCAGTAGTGGAGGGTCGCAGTAGTGGAGGGTGGCAGTAGTTGTAGAATGGCGGTAGTGAAGGGTGGCAGTAGTGGGGGGAGTCAGGAGTAGAGGATGGCAGTAGTGGAGGGTGGCAGATGTAGAGGGTGGCAGTAGTGGAGGGTGGCAGTAGTGGAGGGTGGCAGTAGTGGAGGATGGCAGTAGTGGAGGGTGGCAGTAGTGTAGGGTGGCGGTAGTTGAGGGTGGCAGTAGTGGAGGGTAGCCGTAGTGAAGGGTGGCAGTAGTGGAGGGTGGAGGTAGTGTAGGGTGGCAGTAGTGATGGATGGCAGTAGTGGAGGGTGGCAGTAGTGTAGGGTGGTAGTAGTGTAGGGTGGCAGTAGTGTAGGGTGGCAGTAGTGTAGGGTGGCAGTAGTGATGGATGGCAGTAGGGTAGGGTGGCACTAGTGTAGGGTGGTAGTAGTGTAGGGTGGCGGTTGTGAATGGTGGCGTTTGTGTAGGGTGGCAGTAGTGGAAATTGACAGTAGTGGAGGGTGGCAGTAGTGGAAAGTGACAGTAGTGGAGGATGGCAGTAGTGGAGGGTGGCAGTAGTGGAAAGTGACAGTAGTGGAGGGTGGCAGTAGTGGAGGGTGGCAGTAGTGGAGGGTGGCAGTAGTTTAGGGTGGCAGTAGTGGAGGGTGATGGTAGTGGAGGGTGGTGGAAGTGTAGGGTGGCAGTAGTGGAGGGTGACAGTAGTGTAGGGTGGCAGTAGTGGAGGGTGGTGGTAGTGGAGGGTGGCAGTCGCTAAGGATGGTGGTAGTGGAGGGTTGTGGAAGTGTAGGGTGGCGGTAGTGTAGGGTGACAGTAGTGTAGGGTGGCAGTAGTGGAGGGTGGTGGTAGTGGAGGGTGGCAGTAGTGGAGGGTGGTGGTAGTGGAGTGTGGTGGAAGTGTAGGGTGGCAGTAGTGTAGGGTGACAGTAGTGTAGTGTAGCAGTAGTGGAAGGTGGTGGTAGTGGAGGGTGGCAGTAGTGGAGTGTGGCAGTAGTGGAGGGTGACAGTAGTGGAGGGTGGCAGTAGTGGAAAGTAGCGATAATGTAGGGTGGCAGTATTGGAGGGTGATGGTAGTGGAGGGTGGTGGAAGTGGAGGGTGACAGTAGTGTAGGGTGGCAGTAGTGGAGGGTGGTGGTAGTGGAGGGTGGCAGTAGCTAAGGATGGTGGTATTGTAGGGTGGTGGATGTGTAGGGTGGCGGTAGTGTAGGGTGACAGTAGTCTAGGGTGGCAGTTGTGGAGAGTGGCAGAAGTGTAGGATGGCAGTAGTGTAGGGTGGCAGTAGTGGAGGGTGGCAGTACTGGAGGGTGGCAGTAGTGAAGGGGGGCGGTAGTGGAGGGTGGCAGTAGTGTAGGATGGCAGTAGTGTAGGGTGGCAGTATGGAGGGTGGCAGTAGTGGAGGGTGGCAGTAGTGGAGGGTGGCAGTAGTGGAGGGTGGCAGTAGTGGAGGGTGGCATTGGAGAAGGGTGACAGTAGTGTAGGGTGGCAGTAGTGTAGGGTGGCAGCAGTGAAGGGTGGCAGTAGTGGAGGGTGGCAGTACTGGAGGGTGGCAGTAGTGTAGGGTGGAGGTAGTGGAGGGTGGCAGTAGTGTAGGGTGGCAGTAGTGTAGGGTGGCAGCAGTGAAGGGTGGCAGTAGTGGAGGGTGGCAGTACTGGAGGGTGGCAGTAGTGTAGGGTGGAGGTAGTGGAGGGTGGCAGTAGTGGAGGGTGGCGGTAGTGTAGGGTGGCAGTAGTGTAGGGTGACGGTAGTGAAGGGTGGCGGTAGTGGAGGGTGGCAGTAGTGGAGGGCGGCAGTAGTGTAGAGTGGCAGTAGTGGAGGGTGGCAGTAGTGGAGGGTGGCAGTAGTGGAGGGTGGCAGTAGTGGAGGGTGGCAGTAGTGGAGGGTGGCAGTAGAGTAGGGTGGCAGTAGTGTAGGGTGGCGGTAGTGTAGGGTGGCGTTATTGTAGGGTGGCAGTAGTGGAGGGTGGCAGTAGAGAATGGTGGCAGTAGTGGAGGGTGGCAGTAGAGTAGGGTGGCAGTAGTGTAGGGTGGCAGTATGGAGGGTGGCAGTAGTGGAGGGTGGCAGTAGTGGAGGGTGGCAGTAGTGGAGGGTGGCATTGGAGTAGGGTGACAGAAGTGTAGGGTGGCGGTAGTGGAGGGTGGCAGTAGTGTAGGGTTTCGGTAGTGTAGGGTGGCAGTAGTGGAGGGTGGCAGTAGTGTAGGGTGGCGGTAGTGTAGGGTGGCAGCAGTGTAGGGTGGCGGTAGTGTAGGGTGACAGTAGTGTAGGGTGGCAGTAGTGGAGGGTGGCAGTAGTGGAGGGTGGCAGTAGTGGAGGGTGGCAGTAGTGGAGGGTGGCAGTAGTGGAGGGTGGCATTGGAGAAGGGTGACAGTAGTGTAGGGTGGCGGTAGTGGAGGGTGGCAGTAGTGGAGGGTGGCAGTAGTGTAGGGTGGCGGTAGTGTAGGGTGGCAGTAGTGTAGGGTGGCAGTAGTGGAGGGTGGCAGTAGTGGAGGGTGGAGGTAGTGGAGGGTGGCAGTAGTAACGGAGGCGGTAGTGTAGAGTGGCAGTAGTGTAGGGTGGTGGTAGTGTAGGGTGGCGGTAGTGGAGGGTGGCAGTAGTGTAGGGTGGCGGTAGTGTAGGGTGGTGTTAGTGTAGGGTGGTGTTAGTTTAGGGTTGCAGTAGTGGAGTGTGGCAGTAGTGGAGGGTAGCAGTAGTGGAGGGTGGGGGTAGTGGAAGGTGGCATTAGTGAAGGGTAACAGTATTGGAGGGTGGCAGTAGTGGAGGGTGGCAGTAGTGTAGGATGGCAGTAGTGTAGGGAGGCAGTAGTGGAGGGTGGCAGTAGTGGAGGGTGGTGGTAGTGGAGTGAGGCAGTAATGGAGGGTGGCAGTAGTGTAGGGTGGCAGTAGTGGAGGGTGGCAGTAGTGGAGGTTGGCAGTAGTGGATGGTGGCAGTAGAGTAGGGTGGCAGTAGTGTAGGGTGGCAGTAGTGTAGGGTGGCGGTAGTGTAGGGTGGCGGTAGTGGAGGATGGCAGTAGTGGAGGGTGGCAGTAGTGTAGGGTGGCAGTAGTGGAGGGTGGCAGTAGCGGAGGGTAGCAGTAGTGGACGGTGGCAGTAGAGTAGGGTGGCAGTAGTGTAGGGTGGCAGTAGTGTAGGGTAGCAGAAGTGTAGGGTGGCGGAAGTGTAGGGTGGCGGTAGTGTAGGGTGGCAGTAGTGGAGGATTGTGGTAGTGGAGGGTGGCAGTAGTAGAGGGTGGCAGTAGTGGAGGGTGGCAGAAGTGAAGGGTGACAATAGTGGAGGATGGCAGTAGGGTAGGGTGGCGGTAGTGTAGGGTGGCAGTAGTGTAGGGTGGCAGTAGTTTAGGGTGGCAGTAGTTTAGGGTGGTGGTAGAGTAGGGTAGCGGTAGTGGTGGGTGGCAATAGTGTAGGGTGGCAGTAGTGTAGGGTGGCAGTAGTGGAGGCTGGCAGTAATGTGGGGTCGTGGTAGTGGAGGGTTGCAGTAGTGGATGGTGGCGGTAGTGAAGTCTGGTGGTAGTGTAGGTTAGCGGTAGTGGAGGGTGGCAGTAGTGTAGGGCAGCGGTAGTGTAGGGTGGCAGGAGTGTAGGGTGGCAGTAGTGTAGGGTGGCAGTAGTGGAGGGTGTTGGTAGTGTAGAGTCGCTGTAGTGTAAGGTGGCGGTAGTGAATGGTGGCAGTAGTGAAGGGTGGCAGTAGTGGAGGGTGGCAGTAGTGGAGGATGGCAGTTGTGGAGGGTAGCAGTAGTCGAGGGTAGCAGTTGTGGAGGGTGGCAGTAGTGGAGGATGGCAGTAGTGGAGGGTGGCAGTAGTGGAGGGTGGCAGTAGTGGAGGGTGGCAGTAGTGGAGGATGGAAGTAGTCGAGGGTGGCAGTAGTGGAGGGTAGCTGTAGTGAAGGGTGGGAGTAGTGGAGGGTGGAGGTAGTGGAGGGTAGCAGTAGTGTAGGGTGGCAGTAGTGTAGGATGGCAGTAGTGTAGGGTGGCAGTAGTGGAGGGTAGCTGTAGTGAAGGGTGGCAGTAGTGGAGGGTGGAGGTAGTGGAGGGTGGCAGTAGTGGAGGGTGGCAGTAGTGGAGGGTGGCAGTACTGGAGGGTAGCAGTAGTGTAGGGTGGCAGTAGTGTAGGATGGCAGTAGTGTAGGCTGGCAGTAGTGTAGGGTGGGGGTAGTGTAGAGATGCAGTAGTGTAGGGTGGCGGTAGTGTAGGGTGACAGTAGTGTAGGGTGGCAGTAATGGAGGGTGATGGTATTTGAGGGTGGTGGAAGTGTAGGGTGGCAGTAGTGGAGGGTGACAGAAGTGTAGGGTGGCAGTAGAGGAGGGTGGTGGTAGTCGAGGGTGGCAATAGTGGAGGGTGGTGGTAGTGGAGTGTGGTGGAAGTGTAGGGTGGCGGTAGTGTAGGTTGACATTAGTGTAGGGTGGCAGTAGTGGAAGGTGGTGGTAGTGGAGGATGGCAGTTGTGGAGTGTGGCAGTAGTGGAGGGTGACAGTAGTGGAGGGTGGCAGTAGTGGAGGGTGGCAGTTGTGGAAGGTGCCAGTAGTGGAGGATGGCAGTAGTGGAGGGTGGCAGTAGTGTAGGGTGGCGGTAGTTGAGGGTGGCAGTAGTGGAGGGTAGCCGTAGTAAAGGGTGGCAGTAGTGGAGGGTGGAGGTAGTGTAGGGTGGCAGTAGTGATGGATGGCAGTAGTGTAGGATGGCAGTAGTGTAGGGAGGCAGTAGTGGAGGGTGGCAGTAGTGGAGGGTGGTGGTAGTGGAGTGAGGCAGTAATGGAGGGTGGCAGTAGTGTAGGGTGGCAGTAGTGGAGGGTGGCAGTAGTGGAGGGTGGCAGTAGTGGATGGTGGCAGTAGAGTAGGGTGGCAGTAGTGTAGGGTGGCAGTAGTGGAGGGTGGCAGTAGTGTAGGGTGGCGGTAGTGTAGGGTGGCGGTAGTGGAGGATGGCAGTAGTGGAGGGTGGCAGTAGTGTAGGGTGGCAGTAGTGGAGGGTGGCAGTAGCGGAGGGTAGCAGTAGTGGACGGTGGCAGTAGAGTAGGGTGGCAGTAGTGTAGGGTGGCAGTAGTGTAGGGTAGCAGAAGTGTAGGGTGGCGGAAGTGTAGGGTGGCGGTAGTGTAGGGTGGCAGTAGTGGAGGATTGTGGTAGTGGAGGGTGGCAGTAGTAGAGGGTGGCAGTAGTGGAGGGTGGCAGAAGTGAAGGGTGACAATAGTGGAGGATGGCAGTAGGGTAGGGTGGCGGTAGTGTAGGGTGGCAGTAGTGTAGGGTGGCAGTAGTTTAGGGTGGCAGTAGTTTAGGGTGGTGGTAGAGTAGGGTAGCGGTAGTGGTGGGTGGCAATAGTGTAGGGTGGCAGTAGTGTAGGGTGGCAGTAGTGGAGGCTGGCAGTAATGTGGGGTCGTGGTAGTGGAGGGTTGCAGTAGTGGATGGTGGCGGTAGTGAAGTCTGGTGGTAGTGTAGGTTAGCGGTAGTGGAGGGTGGCAGTAGTGTAGGGCAGCGGTAGTGTAGGGTGGCAGTAGTGTAGGGTTGCGGTAGTGTAGGGTGGCAGTAGTGTAGGGTGGCAGTAGTGGAGGGTGTTGGTAGTGTAGAGTCGCTGTAGTGTAAGGTGGCGGTAGTGAATGGTGGCAGTAGTGAAGGGTGGCAGTAGTGGAGGGTGGCAGTAGTGGAGGATGGCAGTTGTGGAGGGTAGCAGTAGTCGAGGGTAGCAGTTGTGGAGGGTGGCAGTAGTGGAGGATGGCAGTAGTGGAGGGTGGCAGTAGTGGAGGGTGGCAGTAGTGGAGGGTGGCAGTAGTGTAGGTTGGCAGTAGTGGAGGGTGGCACTAGTGTAGGGTGGTAGTAGTGTAGGGTGGCGGTTGTGAATGGTGGCGTTTGTGTAGGGTGGCAGTAGTGGAAATTGACAGTAGTGGAGGGTGGCAGTAATGGAAAGTGACAGTAGTGGAGGATGGCAGTAGTGGAGGGTGGCAGTAGTGGAAAGTGACAGTAGTGGAGGGTGGCAGTAGTGGAGGGTGGCAGTAGTGGAGGGTGGCAGTAGTTTAGGGTGGCAGTAGTGGAGGGTGATGGTAGTGGAGGGTGGTGGAAGTGTAGGGTGGCAGTAGTGGAGGGTGACAGTAGTGTAGGGTGGCAGTAGTGGAGGGTGGTGGTAGTGGAGGGTGGCAGTCGCTAAGGATGGTGGTAGTGGAGGGTTGTGGAAGTGTAGGGTGGCGGTAGTGTAGGGTGACAGTAGTGTAGGGTGGCAGTAGTGGAGGGTGGTGGTAGTGGAGGGTGGCAGTAGTGGAGGGTGGTGGTAGTGGAGTGTGGTGGAAGTGTAGGGTGGCAGTAGTGTAGGGTGACAGTAGTGTAGTGTAGCAGTAGTGGAAGGTGGTGGTAGTGGAGGGTGGCAGTAGTGGAGTGTGGCAGTAGTGGAGGGTGACAGTAGTGGAGGGTGGCAGTAGTGGAAAGTAGCGATAATGTAGGGTGGCAGTATTGGAGGGTGATGGTAGTGGAGGGTGGTGGAAGTGGAGGGTGACAGTAGTGTAGGGTGGCAGTAGTGGAGGGTGGTGGTAGTGGAGGGTGGCAGTAGCTAAGGATGGTGGTATTGTAGGGTGGTGGATGTGTAGGGTGGCGGTAGTGTAGGGTGACAGTAGTCTAGGGTGGCAGTTGTGGAGAGTGGCAGAAGTGTAGGATGGCAGTAGTGTAGGGTGGCAGTAGTGGAGGGTGGCAGTACTGGAGGGTGGCAGTAGTGAAGGGGGGCGGTAGTGGAGGGTGGCAGTAGTGTAGGATGGCAGTAGTGTAGGGTGGCAGTATGGAGGGTGGCAGTAGTGGAGGGTGGCAGTAGTGGAGGGTGGCAGTAGTGGAGGGTGGCAGTAGTGGAGGGTGGCATTGGAGAAGGGTGACAGTAGTGTAGGGTGGCGGTAGTGGAGGGTGGCAGTAGTGTAGGGTGGCGGTAGTTTAGGGTGGCAGTAGTGGAGGGTGGCAGTAGTGTAGGGTGGCAGTAGTGTAGGGTGGCAGCAGTGAAGGGTGGCAGTAGTGGAGGGTGGCAGTACTGGAGGGTGGCAGTAGTGTAGGGTGGAGGTAGTGGAGGGTGGCAGTAGTGGAGGGTGGCGGTAATGTAGGGTGGCAGTAGTGTAGGGTGACGGTAGTGAAGGGTGGCGGTAGTGGAGGGTGGCAGTAGTGGAGGGCGGCAGTAGTGTAGAGTGGCAGTAGTGGAGGGTGGCAGTAGTGGAGGGTGGCAGTAGTGGAGGGTGGCAGTAGTGGAGGGTGGCAGTAGTGGAGGGTGGCAGTAGAGTAGGGTGGCAGTAGTGTAGGGTGGCGGTAGTGTAGGGTGGCGTTATTGTAGGGTGGCAGTAGTGGAGGGTGGCAGTAGAGAATGGTGGCAGTAGTGGAGGGTGGCAGTAGAGTAGGGTGGCAGTAGTGTAGGGTGGCAGTATGGAGGGTGGCAGTAGTGGAGGGTGGCAGTAGTGGAGGGTGGCAGTAGTGGAGGGTGGCATTGGAGTAGGGTGACAGAAGTGTAGGGTGGCGGTAGTGGAGAGTGGCAGTAGTGTAGGGTTTCGGTAGTGTAGGGTGGCAGTAGTGGAGGGTGGCAGTAGTGTAGGGTGGCGGTAGTGTAGGGTGGCAGCAGTGTAGGGTGGCGGTAGTGTAGGGTGACAGTAGTGTAGGGTGGCAGTAGTGGAGGGTGGCAGTAGTGGAGGGTGGCAGTAGTGGAGGGTGGCAGTAGTGGAGGGTGGCAGTAGTGGAGGGTGGCATTGGAGAAGGGTGACAGTAGTGTAGGGTGGCGGTAGTGGAGGGTGGCAGTAGTGGAGGGTGGCAGTAGTGTAGGGTGGCGGTAGTGTAGGGTGGCAGTAGTGTAGGGTGGCAGTAGTGGAGGGTGGCAGTAGTGGAGGGTGGAGGTAGTGGAGGGTGGCAGTAGTAACGGAGGCGGTAGTGTAGAGTGGCAGTAGTGTAGGGTGGTGGTAGTGTAGGGTGGCGGTAGTGGAGGGTGGCAGTAGTGTAGGGTGGCGGTAGTGTAGGGTGGTGTTAGTGTAGGGTGGTGTTAGTTTAGGGTTGCGGTAGTGGAGTGTGGCAGTAGTGGAGGGTAGCAGTAGTGGAGGGTGGGGGTAGTGGAAGGTGGCATTAGTGAAGGGTAACAGTATTGGAGGGTGGCAGTAGTGGAAGGTGGCAGTAGTGTAGGATGGCAGTAGTGTAGGGAGGCAGTAGTGGAGGGTGGCAGTAGTGGAGGGTGGTGGTAGTGGAGTGAGGCAGTAATGGAGGGTGGCAGTAGTGTAGGGTGGCAGTAGTGGAGGGTGGCAGTAGTGGAGGGTGGCAGTAGTGGATGGTGGCAGTAGAGTAGGGTGGCAGTAGTGTAGGGTGGCAGTAGTGGAGGGTGGCAGTAGTGTAGGGTGGCGGTAGTGTAGGGTGGCGGTAGTGGAGGATGGCAGTAGTGGAGGGTGGCAGTAGTGTAGGGTGGCAGTAGTGGAGGGTGGCAGTAGCGGAGGGTAGCAGTAGTGGACGGTGGCAGTAGAGTAGGGTGGCAGTAGTGTAGGGTGGCAGTAGTGTAGGGTAGCAGAAGTGTAGGGTGGCGGAAGTGTAGGGTGGCAGGTAGTGTAGGGTGGCAGTAGTGGAGGATTGTGGTAGTGGAGGGTGGCAGTAGTAGAGGGTGGCAGTAGTGGAGGGTGGCAGAAGTGAAGGGTGACAATAGTGGAGGATGGCAGTAGGGTAGGGTGGCGGTAGTGTAGGGTGGCAGTAGTGTAGGGTGGCAGTAGTTTAGGGTGGCAGTAGTTTAGGGTGGTGGTAGAGTAGGGTAGCGGTAGTGGTGGGTGGCAATAGTGTAGGGTGGCAGTAGTGTAGGGTGGCAGTAGTGGAGGCTGGCAGTAATGTGGGGTCGTGGTAGTGGAGGGTTGCAGTAGTGGATGGTGGCGGTAGTGAAGTCTGGTGGTAGTGTAGGTTAGCGGTAGTGGAGGGTGGCAGTAGTGTAGGGCAGCGGTAGTGTAGGGTGGCAGTAGTGTAGGGTTGCGGTAGTGTAGGGTGGCAGTAGTGTAGGGTGGCAGTAGTGGAGGGTGTTGGTAGTGTAGAGTCGCTGTAGTGTAAGGTGGCGGTAGTGAATGGTGGCAGTAGTGAAGGGTGGCAGTAGTGGAGGGTGGCAGTAGTGGAGGATGGCAGTTGTGGAGGGTAGCAGTAGTCGAGGGTAGCAGTTGTGGAGGGTGGCAGTAGTGGAGGATGGCAGTAGTGGAGGGTGGCAGTAGTGGAGGGTGGCAGTAGTGGAGGGTGGCAGTAGTGGAGGATGGAAGTAGTCGAGGGTGGCAGTAGTGGAGGGTAGCTGTAGTGAAGGGTGGGAGTAGTGGAGGGTGGAGGTAGTGGAGGGTAGCAGTAGTGTAGGGTGGCAGTAGTGTAGGATGGCAGTAGTGTAGGGTGGCAGTAGTGGAGGGTAGCTGTAGTGAAGGGTGGCAGTAGTGGAGGGTGGAGGTAGTGGAGGGTGGCAGTAGTGGAGGGTGGCAGTAGTGGAGGGTGGCAGTACTGGAGGGTAGCAGTAGTGTAGGGTGGCAGTAGTGTAGGATGGCAGTAGTGTAGGCTGGCAGTAGTGTAGGGTGGGGGTAGTGTAGAGATGCAGTAGTGTAGGGTGGCGGTAGTGTAGGGTGACAGTAGTGTAGGGTGGCAGTAATGGAGGGTGATGGTATTTGAGGGTGGTGGAAGTGTAGGGTGGCAGTAGTGGAGGGTGACAGAAGTGTAGGGTGGCAGTAGAGGAGGGTGGTGGTAGTCGAGGGTGGCAATAGTGGAGGGTGGTGGTAGTGGAGTGTGGTGGAAGTGTAGGGTGGCGGTAGTGTAGGTTGACATTAGTGTAGGGTGGCAGTAGTGGAAGGTGGTGGTAGTGGAGGATGGCAGTTGTGGAGTGTGGCAGTAGTGGAGGGTGACAGTAGTGGAGGGTGGCAGTAGTGGAGGGTGGCAGTTGTGGAAGGTGCCAGTAGTGGAGGATGGCAGTAGTGGAGGGTGGCAGTAGTGTAGGGT